>NC_134561.1:19900690-20203720 GCF_025594145.1 Primulina tabacum | reverse complement strand
CATGAGCCTGAGATAGGGAGATTAGACTGTTACGGAGTTCATCCGTAAGTTTGAGAGGGGCTGCCATTTTGTGCCCCTGATCGCGAACGATGCCAGAGCTAAGTTAAAGCATTTCTTGGTGGGTCTACGGCCGATCTTGCACCGTGATGTTAGGGTGTCTGACCCTACTTCTTATGAGGTCGCTGTCTCCAAAGCCTTAGCCGCAGAGCAGGATCAGCGGGACATCGAGAGAGACCGTCAGGGCAAGCGCCCAATCCATGTACCACACCGCCCTCCTCCTCAGCAGCATCAGCATCAGAACAAGAGGCCGTATCACGGCCCGCCCAGAAACAGAGGAGGACCTCAGCAGCAGCAGGGACGTGCCGTCCCGAGGACCTTTGATTATCCGGCTTGACCTAAATGCTCACGCCGCCATGCCGGAGTATGTATGTTTGGCTCAGGGAAGTGTTACAAGTGTGGTAGCCCAGGCCACACGCTGCCGTATTTCCCTCAGAAGAACCTGCCTACCCAGGGCAGAGTGTTTGCTCTCCATGCGACGGAGACGAACCCCGATACTATGTTGATGACAGGTACTTTGCAGCTTTAAGTTTACATTTGAGATTTAATGTTTTGGGAAACGGGATTTAGATTTTGAACTTAGTTTCTGCGATAGGATTGCATGCTCTACCCAGTATTTATTTCCGGGATTTAGTTAGAAGAGCTGTGACCTTTGCATATCTATAAGCCTAACTCTTGTGATTATTGGGTTCCGCTTAGTGTTTCGAACTTTCAGGGAGAATTTTCATAGCTGGCTCAGCTACCAAGGCCTTGATAGATTCAGGGGCTACTCACTCATTCATTTCAGAGGTCTTTGCTAATTTCCTCAAAGTTAAGACCATTGGGCTAGATATAGCCTATTCCGTAGTACTGCCGTCTGGTGAGGAGATGGCAGCCACCAATGTGATCCGAGACATAGATCTTGAGCTCCATGGCAACCTTGTTTATGCGGATCTTATCGTACTGCCGATGCCAGAGTTTGACATTATTCTTGGGATGGATTGGCTATTGCGGAACAGAGTTTTGATTGACTTCCAGCGGAGATCTGTTTTAGTCCGACCGCCTGGAATGACGCAGTTCTTATTTGAGCCAGACAGTTACTTTCCTTTACCGCGCATTATTCCATATGTTCAGGCTAGGAAGCTCATGCATAGAGGGTGTCGGGCGTTTCTAGCGACATTTGTATCTGTCCCCGAGGCACCCAGTCAGTCAGCTTCAGATGTTCCGATTGTTAGAGACTTCTTAGACGTTTTTCCGGAGGACGTCTCTGGTATGCCACCTGAGAGAGAGGTGGAGTTTTCTATCGAGCTTATGCCAGGTACGGCTCCGATCTCCAAAGCACCGTACCGACTTGCACCGACAGAGATGGCAGAGCTTAAGAAGCAGATTCAGGAACTTCTTGACAAGGAGTTCATTCGCCCTAGCTTCTCACCTTGGGGCGCGCCAGTCTTGTTTGTTAAGAAGAAAGATGGCTCGATGAGGCTTTGTATGACTATCGGGAGTTGATTAGGGTTATAGTGAAGAATAAATACCCACTTCCGAGAATTGAGGATCTGTTTGACCAGTTGCAGGGAGCTTCGATTTTCTCCAAGATAGATCTGCGTTCCGGTTATCACCATTTGAGGGTGAGAGATGCTGATGTTTCAAAGACAGCTTTCAGGACTCGTTATGGCCACTACGAGTTCCTTGTGATGCCGTTCGGTTTGATCAATGCGCCAACGAACTTCATGGATCTCATGAATCGCGTATTTCAGCCGTACCTCGATCAGTTTGTGATAGTGTTCATAGACGACATTCTCGTCTACTCCAAGAATCGGGAGGATCACAGCAGGCATCTGACCACAGTGTTGCAGACATTGCAGAAGCACAAATTATTCGCAAAGTTCAATAAATGCGAATTCTGGTTAGAGAAGATGGAGTTCTTAGGCCACATTGTTTCCAGCAGTGGCATTGAGGTATACCCCGTGAAAGTTGCAGCAGTCAGAGATTGGGTTGTGCCGCAGAATGCGTCGGAGATCCGCAGTTTTCTTGGCTTAGCAGGATATTATCGAAAGTTAATCAAGGGATTCTCCTCGATTGCAGTTCCACTCACAACACTAACAAATAAGAATGTGAAATTTTTTTGGAGCGAGGAGTGTCAGAAGAGCTTCGATACTTTGAAGCAAGCTCTTATCTCAGCACCAGTTTTGGCTGTGCCATCAGGGTCCGGTGAGTTTGTTCTGTATACCGATGCTTCGAAGCTCGGTCTTGGCGCCGTATTGATGCAGCATGGGAGGGTGATAGCTTATGCTTCTAGACAGTTGAAAATCCATGAGAAGAACTACCCTACCCATGATCTAGAGTTGGCCGCCGTAGTTTTTGCACTGAAGATTTGGAGGCACTATCTGTATGGAGAGAAGTGCCAGATCTTTACCGACCACAAGAGCCTCAAGTATTTCTTTACGCAGAAGGAACTGAACATGCGTCAGAGGCGTTAGTTGGAGCTGGTGAAGGATTATGATTGTGACATTAGCTACCACCCGGGTAAAGCTAATGTAGTTGCGGATGCATTGAGCAGAAAAGTCGCAGTGATGGCTCATTTGACAGTTTCGAGACCTCTTCAGTTTGAGATGCAGAGGTTTGATCTTGAGACTTATCCTCGAGGTAGAGTTCCTGGTCTATCTACCATGACCATTCAGTCTTCCCTTATGGATCGTATTAGCAGTGGTCAGTCATCAGATGAGCAGTTGGCCAAGTGGAAGTAGAGAGATGAGGCCAAGGGCAGTCTCTTGTATTCAGTAAGTGATGGTATTGTGAGATACCGATACAGGATATGGGTTCCTAGCAGTGATTCTATCCGAGCAGATATCTTGTCAGAAGCCCATATGTCGGCGTACTCTATTCATCCAGAGAGTACGAAGATGTACAAAGATCTGCAGCTATTGTATTGGTGGCCTGGTATGAAGAAGGACATCAGACGATTTGTATCCGAGTGCCTAACTTGTCAGTTAGTGAAGGCCGAGCATCAGAGACCAGCAGGTTTGCTCAAGCCTCTTCCCATTCCCGAGTGGAAGTGGGAGAATGTTACCATGGACTTTGTGACCGGATTGCCGAGGTCAGCTAGAGGATCGAATGCCATCTGGGTGATTGTAGATCGTCTTACCAAATCAGCGCACTTCTTGCCTATTAAGACGACGTTCACCATGATTCAGTATGCAGAGCTGTATATCCGAGAGATAGTTCGACTCCATGGTATTCCTGTTTCTATCGTATCTGACAGAGATCCCAGATTCACTTCCTCGTTTTGAGAGAGCTTGCATTAGACTATGGGGACGAAGTTGCTGTTTAGCACAGCTTTCCATCCGCAGACAGATGGGCAGTCAGAGCGGGTTATTCAGATTTTTGAGGATCTTCTCCGTGCTTGCGTCATTGATTTCTCTGGGAGTTGGGAGTCGAACTTACCATTGGTAGAGTTCACCTATAACAACAGCTTTCAGTCAACGATAGGAATGGCTCCGTATGAAGCTTTGTATGGTCGCAAGTGCAGATCTCCTGTTCACTGGGATGAATTAGGAGAGAGAGCAGAGTTGTGTCCAGAGATTATTCAGGAGACTGTCGACGTAGTAGCCCGGATCCGTGATAGAATGAGGACTGCTCAGAGTCAACAGAAGAGCTATGCAGATCAGAGGAGGAGAGATTTAGAGTTCGTTGTCGGCGACCATGTCTTTGTGAAGGTGGCACCTATGAAGGGTGTCGTGCGATTTGGGAAGAAAAGGAAGCTCAGTCCGAGATTTATTGGACCATTTGAGATCCTCGACAGAGATGGGACGCTAGCTTATCGTGTGGCTCTTCCGCCGAATCTGGCCGGAGTACACAATGTCTTTCACGTCTCTATGCTGAGGAAGTATATGGCGAATCCTTCGCATGTCTTGAACTTCGAGCCGTTGCAACTTACTCCGCACCTATCTTATGAGGAGAGGCCAGTGCAGATCCTAGACAGGCAGGAGAAGAAACTTCGGAACAAGATGGTTAGGCGAGTCAAAGTCAAATGGCTCAATCATTCAGAGGAGGAATCTACATGGGAGTCTGAGCCGGAGATGAGAGATCGTTACCCCTAGTTATTCGGTGAGTTTTAATTTCGAGGACGAAATTTCTTTTAAGAAGGGGAGGATTGTAGAACCCGTAACTTAGACTACGTATAAGCCATGCATAATTCTAGTATTTTAAATGATTTTATTGCATGAGTATTTAAATTTAATTATTTCATGCAGTAGTTTGATTTTTATCATTACAGTTAATTCAGTGACGCCGGACTGGAGTTGGAGTTTAGAGATAAAATTTAAGATTTAGAAAACATTTCCAGAATTTATTTTAGCTAGCAAGTAAGTTAATTTAAGTTAAAAATGAAGTTCAAGGAATTATTTAAGTTACTTGAGGTGAGTAGAAAATAAATTCATTTAATTTCCTTAATTAAGGGGTTAGTTCACTAAATTAATTAAGGGATAGGTAAGGCTCTTAAGGTATTAAAATTTATCAACTAAACAACATTTCCCCTTCATTTTTATTGTGTAAATTCGGCCACCCTTAATTGATTAAGCATTGATATGCCAACTCACCCTTTGACCCATTCTTTGTTATTTTAGCATGCTAACCTTTTAATTATTAATCAACTTTAATTAATTAATTATTAAGCTTTATCCTAGTCTAGATTTGCATGAGAGAATCGGCCACTCATTCTAGATCCATCCAAGAAGCCATTTGATATCAACCAATTAAAATTTCAAAAAGAGAGTAGACTTGGTCTTGATTTCTTTCCCTATATTTTGCACCCATTCTCCTCACCCTCTTAACCACCATTCCCCCTCCCTTAGTCTCGAAATTCAGAGTGATTTTGGAAAGAAAAATTGTGGCTAGCACTAGAGGAAACTAGAGAGAAAAATTGAGAGCTAGTAAGGTAGGAAAGGAAGCGCTCCACCTCCTCCGCGCCGGATCGTTTCGTTCTTTCGTTTTCTTTCAAAACGAAACCAGGCATGCATATATTCTTCTTTGACTCTTCAATCAAGTCCTATTATCATTATTTTTACATTTCATGATCATCACTTCATGCTAAAACCGAAATATACCAACAATTTTCAGAAAATTAAACATGCAGATTTTCGGTCCCTCTTGTGCCTTCACGGTTTTGCTTGTTTTTGTATATTCAGGTGGTTGGCTCAACTCCAGGCTCCCAAGGAGACATCTAGACATGCATTAGGAGGCATTAGGACCACGTTGGTCCATTCAAACAAACCCCATGCATGATGAAATCCAAAAATGACAGCAGCTTTCCGTCGGTGCCATTTTGTGCTTCAAAAATTCGGTTTTTGCTGTCAAGGGGAAAGGATCTAATCTTGGCTGCCCTAAGGGCCTATAGCCATGGTTAGATCACTTCTATAGCATGTCTATGATGTGACTAAATCGTCCTTTTTGTGGCTTGGTCCATGGTGAATCGGTTTTTAATTAAAACGCTAGAACAGCCAGCACCCCCTTCGGCTTCTCCCTTTGTGCAGCATGTGTGGTTCGGTTTTGGTGGTTTGGTGTGGATCTTGGTTGGCCTATGGCCTGTAGCCACGGTTCATACCATGCCCTAGATGTCTATATCGTGTCATGGTCAATCAAATGGCCATTGGAACGATTAGTGACATCCAAAAAATAGCAATGCATCCTACGTGCAGAATTTGTTCTCGGTTGGAACGTTCGGTTGTTTGCTGGTGTGGTTCGAATTGTGGCTGGCCTAGGGCCCTTAGCCATGGTTCAAATCATTCCTTGGGATGTTGGTAAGAGGTTTTGGTTGGTGGTTCGAGCCCCAATGGCCATTAGCCTCGCAAACGACGCAAGCAAACCAAGCACAGTTGCTGTATTTTTGGACAGCAACTTGCTGTGTCGGTTCAGTGGCTTGTTCTAGTTCTCGGTTGGCTTTTAGCCCATGGCCTTGGACTGGACAGTGCCTCATTGAGTTATGAAGGTAATATTTTTGACCGTTTGTGATTCGGATCATTTTTGAGGTCGTACGAGAATTTACGGTGCGATGTGCCAAATTGACTCTCGAAAGAGCGTTTCATGTTTTGGCCTCCATTCACCTAGATATCGGCCCTCACCATTTTTGGAGCATTATTTTATCATTTTAGGCGTATGTTAATCATGACTACATGATGATTCAGTGTTTGTTCGGGTTGGTTCGGAGTCGTGATTAAATACGAAGTCGGTAGGCGTAATTGTCACATTTTTGAAGGTTATTGCATAGTTTGGTCCCATAAATCTATTGCATATTTTTCATGACATATTTAGGTTGCAGCGAGCCTGGGAGCGATCCAATCCATTCAGTAAAATTGTTACAGGATATTTAATTCAGTTATTTAATTATATTACGTGCAAAAATACAAATTTTGAGATTTATGCGATATGGCTTGTGGTCACTTTACTATCATGATTAAATCCGTTCGCCAGTTACAGGTCCGGTCGTCAGTTACCGGTTATAAGAGCATTACTAAGTCCTGTCGCCAGTTACAGGCCCGGTCGCCAGTTACCGGTCAGTTCAGTTGTTTCACTCAGCACTGTGGCAGTGGTCTGATAAGACGTACATTACTAAGTCTTGTCGCAAGTTACAGGCCCGGTCGCCAGTTACCGGTCTGTTCAGTTCAGGGACCACATGCGTAGACCATAATCTCACCAGAAAATTATTACAGGCTATTTCAGTACAGGGCTCCAAGGAGCAAACATTTTCACTATGATTTTCAGTTAAGTTATGCACGTATTATAATTAATCATGACACAACATTTTTACGTTATGCCTCATGACATGATATTTTCACTTGCATGCAAGCTTATTATTTATTTCTTTACTTGCTATTTACGATATATGCATGTTGAGTCTTTAGACTCACTAGACTTGATTGTTGTAGGTGCTGATGATGTCGGGACCGAGGGCGGGGACCAGTGAGCAGGCTCGAGTCGGCAGTAGTAGGACCCGAGAACCTCAGTTCAGCATTTATTATTATTTGATGGCTCAAACATTTTAATTGTCGTTGGAAAAACCTTTTACTATTATTTCGAAAATGTTATTTTCTTCCGCTGCCACTTTGAACATCAAACTTTATTTATCAGTTCAGTTATGATGAGGCAATTTTAATTATTTAAAAGAAAAATTTTAAATTTTCCGCAAATTTTCAAGTAAGGATTTTTAGGCCTCGACAGGACCTTGACCAGCTTGGTTACTTTGTTCCGAAGTTTCCGTTCCTCTCGGTCTAGGATTTGGACAGGTCTTAACTCATACGACAGATCTGGAGCAAGCTGCAACGGCTCATAACTCAAAACATGCGAAGGATTTGCTAAGTACTTCCTCAGCATCGAAACGTGGAATACATTGTGTACACCGGTCATATTCGGCGATAGGGCTACACGATAAGCTAGTTTCCCAACTCTGTCAAGAATCTCGAATGGTCCAATAAATCTCGGACTAAGCTTGCCTCTTTTCCCAAATCTCATAACACCCTTCATAGGTGCTATCTTTACAAAAACATGATCACCTACGGCAAACTCAATATCTCTTCTTCTCTTGTCAGCATAAATCTTTTGGCGACTCTGGGCGGTCTACATCCTGGCACGAATCTTGACCACTACATCTGCAGTCTGCTGAACAATCTCTGGACCAAGTTCCGATATCTCACCGACCTCATCCCAATGAATCGGCGATATGCACTTCCTTCCATACAATGCCTCGTAGGGAGCCATACCTATAGATGATTGAAAACTGTTGTTGTTGGTAAACTCCACTAGAGGTAGCTTAGATTCCCAAGTCCCCTGGAAATCGATCATACAGTCTCGCAATAAATCCTCCAAAATCAAAATCAATCGCTCAGACTGGCCATTTGTCTGAGGGTGGAAAACTGTACTGAATAGCAACTTGGTCCCCAAGGCTGCATGCAAACTCTTCCAAAAGGACAATGTAAACCTCGGGTCCCTGTCGGACACAATAGAAACTGGGATCCCGTGAAATCGAACTATCTCACTGATATAGAGCTCCGCCATACTGCTTCATGGAAAAATTCATCATCACTGGCAAGAAGTGTGCCGACTTAGTAAGTCGATCCACTTTAACCCAAACAGCATTGGATCCTCTTAATGACCTCGGCAAACCAATAACGAAGTCAATGCTGATATTCTCCCACTTCCACTCGGGGATAGGGAATGGTTTAAGCATCACTGCTTGCCTCTGATGCTCTGCCTTCACCTGCTGACAAGTGAGACATTTAGACACAAATTGGCGGATGTCTCTCTTCATACCTGGCCACAAATACAGAATCTGTAAATCCTTGTACATCTTGGTACCTCCTGGATGAATGGAATACGGTGATGCATGTGCCTCTGTCATAATATCCTCTCTAATCAAATCAACACTAGGCACCCACATCCTTCCTCTATACCTCACAATACCATCGGACACTGTGTAGAGTACACTGCCCTTGGCTTCATCCTTCAGTCGCCATTTCTGCAACTGCTCATCTGAAGGCTAACCTCTATGGATTCGATCAAACAAAGAAGAGTGGACTGTCAGATTAGACAGCTTAGGAGCTCTGCCCTTAGGATACACCTTTAAATAAAATCTCTGAATCTCTGACTGAAGAGATATCTGTACTGACAGTTGTGCTATGACTGTAACTTTTCTGCTCAAAGCATCTGCCACAACATTAGCTTTCCCTGGATGGTAGCTAATTTCACAATCGTAGCCTTTCACTAACTCTAGTCACCGTCTTTGTCTCATATTCAGTTCTTTCTGCGCGAAGAGATACTTGAGACACTTGTGATCCGTGAATATCCGACATTTCTTGCCGTACAAGTAATGTCTCCATATCTTCAACGCAAAGACGACAACGGCTAACTAAAGATAATGGGTCGGGTAGTTTTTCTCATGCACCTTCAACTGTATGGAGGCATAAGCTATGACCCAGCTTATGCCTCGACCATGCTGCATCAAAACTACGCCTAAACCGAGCTTAGAGGCATCGGTGTATAACACAAAATTGCCTTGCCCTGATGGCATGGCTAACACTGGCGCAGAAATAAGAGCTTGCTTCAAAGTATCAAAGCTCTTCTGACATTCATCACTCCACACGAACTTGGCATTCTTCTTGGTCAATGAGGTGAGTGGCACTGCATCCGAAGAAAATCCCTGAATAAATTTTCTTTAATAGCCTGCTAAGCCTAGGAAACTACAAATCTCTGACGCATTCTTCGGTTCAACCCATTTCTTAATTGCTGCTACCTCAGCTGGATACACCTCAATGCCACTGCTTCAAATTACATGACCCAAAATCGCTACCTTCTCCATCAAAAATTCACAATTACTTAATTTTTCAAACAACTTGCGACTCTGCAAGACCTGCAAAATTGTATCCAAATTCTGATTGTGCTCCTCATGGCTGTTCGAGTAAATGAGAATGTTGTCGATGAACACTATGACGAACTGATTTAGGTAGGGCTGGAATACTCGATTCATCAAGTCCATAAAAATCGCTGGAGCATTCTTTAGTCCAAACGGCATCACTAAAAACTCTTAATGCCCATACCTGGTTCTGAAGGCTGTCTTATGAACATCTGTATTTTTAACATTCGGCTGATGATACCCTGATCGAAGATCTATCTTAGAGAAAATTATAGCTCTCTGCAACTGATCAAACAAATCCTCGATCCTTGGAAGTGGGTATTTATTCTTGATCGTTACCTTGTTTAGTTCTTGGTAATCGATACACAGTCTCATGTTCTCATCGGTCTTCTTCACGAAGAATACTGGTGCGCCCCATGGTGAGAAACTAGGGCAAATGATTTCCTTGACAAAAAGCTCCAGAATCTGCTGTTTGAGCTCTAACATCTCAGCTGGAGTTAGTCGGTACGGTGCCTTAGAAATTGGCACAGTACCTGGCACAAGATCAATAGCGAACTCCACCTCTCTCTCTGGTGGAAGGCCTGTGAAGTCATCTGGAAAAACGTCAGGAAAATCTCTGACCATTGGAATATCAGATATCGACGGAGTAGGTACGTAAGATGCGGAAATAATACTGGCCAAGAAAGCCTGATGTAACGTACCGTACTTTTTGCTACTTAAAATTTGCGGAAAAATTAAAAATTTTCTTTATGAGTAACCAAACTTCAAAATCGATAAAGTAAACCGTACGTCCCAAAAAGTAGATGCAACAAAAGATTTTAAAATAAGGTTTGACCAAAGTATTTGTTCAAAATCTCATAACCAGTAGCGCGAAATCAGAGTATTTGACATTTGATAAAGACTTAAAACTTGGGCGGTCCTCGGGTCTAGCCTCCTGCTCAGTCCAAGCCAGCTCCTTGGTCTCCACCCCTAGTCTCCTCAAAATCATCTTCACCTGCATCGATCAAGTCTAGTGAGTCTAAAGAATCAACACGTATAAACTGGAAGTAACAAGTAATACGTAATAAAATCACAAGCAACTTTAAAATAGAAAGTACATACTGAAACTTGAACTTGCATATCAAAAGCTTGAACATACGTACATACATACATAGACGTGCCATTGTCATAAAACTTTTCTTAAACATGTTTGCATACTTGAACATACATGACTTCATCATTTTGCGTAGAAGCATGTTTCAAAGACAGTGACCAATAACATAAATCGCCTGATCAGACTAAACCACAGTACTGGGCTGACAGGGACGAATCCACTGCCACATACATGATGTAACGACCCATTACAGGCCCAGTGGACTGCCCATACGGCCCACTGCCCCGATCGACCCAAGGCTGTCCCGATCTTGGGCTCCATCAAAGGGGCTTTTTCCCTCACGGGCTTTCCATAGGCGTCGTACGGGTTACTCATAGAATCTCCCCCTCCCTACCAAGGGGTTTCTTTCGCCTCCACAAGACTCGATCCCATGATCTATAGGATAAGTACATTGATATCAAGAGTCCTGGTACCAATTGAGCTACTCTAAATGTAACACTTGTGACTAAAATGCATAATTAGTGCGGAAGCTTTAAAATATAATTTGGAGAAAATGTGTACTTTTAAAAAAATTTGGGCAGCATCTCCCCACAAATAGGACATGCCACCTGCCTCAAGCAACACATAAAATACATGTAAAAGATTTTCATATACATCAGATACCATTTAATATAGTATCTACACATATTTTTATTTCAAATACCAAAACAAGATTTTCAGTGTTTCCCAAAATAACCATAACCATCATAACAAAAATAGCGTCCAATTGAAATCTCCAAAGTTTGGCATAATCCCTTCTCTTGCTTCGACAACTCAAGGATGATCAGTCTTTCTTACCTGTGCCTGCATCACATGAACATAACTCGAATGAGTATAAAACTCAGCAAATGGAATAAATACTAACAAGATACATATATATAATTTTATTGTAAAACATAAAAGGAATAGCCTCAATTTCATTTTCTTGAAAACATTAACCATTTCATTTCATAAACGTCGATTCATCATTAATATCATCCGTCAAGAATCATAATACAACAATACATAAGGATGATATTCATTTCATTGATTAACTGAAGAATTAATAGTTCTTATAGGATAGTTCATTCATTACTAACCCTCTTCGTAAAAACGAATCTTATAGGAGGGACACGTACCTCTGCATAAAATGCATCTTATAAGAGAGAACATGTTTTCATCGTTAATAGGCCAATTACATTGCGGATTTAGAATTGCCAGAGGCAACACCGCTACTATCACTATCAATCCAATCATTCAATCATATAAAACTTCATTCAAGCATTTTATCGAACATCTTAGAGGCGTCATATATAGTTTAACTTCTTTCATTCAAAAATGCATATAATTGCACTACCATATATACATATTTACATATATATATCATGAATGGAATTGAAAGGATTTAGCATCATAAAATCATCAAAACACATACATATAGGATCATGTGATGCATTGAAGAAATGATTCTACTTACAACACTTGGAGCACTTGGTTTCCTAAACCTTTATGGTGATCCTACAATAATAAACCCAATAACTAACCATCAACACTCGAATAACATTGTATGACCATTTAATCCAATACATCAATCACAACTATCAAGCCCTAACTCCACCATCTTCAATAACTCAAGAACAAGAAGAAAAACCACTTACCTTTGTCCCTTTCACTAAAAAGATGAAGTTCCAACTCCGGATTGATGATTAATTTGCTTGATTGAAAGAAAGGATGAGAATAAAATGAAGAACCCTAGCTTGGAATCGTAGGAGAAGAGAAATGAGGAGAAGGGAAATGAAGAAAATGAGAGTCTCATTCGATTTTATACCTTCAAACACCCAAAACACGCTTTTGTACTGTGCTGGGCGCTCGGACGGTCATAAATTACCGCCCTAGCGCGGACGTTTCTGTCCAAAACACAAAATTCCAGAAGCAGTGGCGCTCGGGCGGCCATTTCTTACCGCTCGGGCGCCGCTCTGTGCACAGCCGTCTCAAAGATCGCCTCCGAAATGCCTCTTCCCATCATAATTTGGAAAAGTGGTAAACAGAAAAGTTGTAGCTCTATGTCTTGGCTTGCATCTCCAATTAGCCTCATGTCATTTGAAGGTCTGAGCAAAAAGTTATGCTCAATCTCCCAACATGTGTCACTGGAGAAACGACAATACACACGACACACTTCGAGGCGCTTTTGTCTTGTCTTCGACAATGATTTGAACAAAACTCAAAGCATGAAAGTTATAGGCTGATGTCTTATCTTTTTAATGAAAGTGGTCTCACATCATTTGGATCAAAATACAAAACTTTATGCTAAAAACCACAACTACTGCCACATTTTCATACCATTTTAGCACTTCCATTACCTATTTGGCTAAGGATCAACCTTCTATCCTACCCATCCATTCTTTGTTTCATTCTATATCATTCAATACCATTCATATCATATCTTGAAGCCTTAAACCATCACCATTACATCTCATATCCCAAACGATCATCATCATAAACTATAAGAGTAATAATAAACATACTTAATCATAATCATTACCTTACATCATATAAATACGGATGTCTGGGCATTACAATTCTCCCCTCCTTAAGAAATTTCGTCCTCGAAATTGCCATTACTGTGCGAATAACTCAGGATATCGTTGTTTCATTTCCTCCTCTGGTTCCCACGTTGCTTCTTCAACCAACTGATTACGCCAAAGAATCTTGATAATGCCGATCTCCTTATTCCTCAGTACTTTAACCTTGCGATCTAAAATCTGGATTGGTACTTCTTGATAAGTCAAGTTTGGCATCAGGTTCAATGGTTAATGTCTGAGAACATGGGAAGGGTTCGAGATGTACTTCCTGAGCATTGAGACGTGAAATACATTGTGGACTCTATCCAAGTCCGGCGGTAAAGCTAGACGATATGCTCTTTCTCCTATCCTGTCCAGAATTTCAAATGGCCCGATAAATCTTGGGCTCAGCTTACCTTTCTTCCCGAATCTCATTACCCCTTTGAGAGGAGCAATTTTGATAAAGACATGATCTCCAACTTCAAACTCCAAAGGCCTCCTTCGGTTAACGGCATAACTTTTCTGTCTGGTTTGGGCCGTCTTCATTCTGTCCTTGATTAAAGTAATCACATCAGTTGTCTGTTGGACCAATTCTGGTCCTAACAACTTTCTTTCACCGACTTCATACCAGTTCAATGGTGACCTACATTTTCTGCCATACAATGCCTCGTATGGTGCCATGCCAATCGTCGCCGGATAACTATTGTTATATGTAAATTCCGCAAGTGGCAATTTAGAATCCCAGCTACCAGGGAAGTCAATCGTGCAGGCTCGTAGCATATCTTCAAGAATCTGAATTACCCTCTCTGACTGCCCGTCACTCTGAGGATGATAAGCTGTGCTAAAAGCCAACCTGGTGCCCAATGCTCTGTGCAAGCTCTTCCAGAATTCAGAAGTAAACCTTGGGTCACGATCAGATACAATTGACACAGGGATACCATGAAGTCTCACAATCTCAGCTACATAGACTTCGGCATAATGGTTCATTGTAAACTTTGTCTTGACCGGAAGAAAATGAGCCGACTTGGTTAACCTGTCAACAATCACCCAGATGGAGTTGTAACCCTTTGGTGTTCTTGGAAGTCCCATTACAAAATCCATGGTGATGTGCTCCCACTTCCACTGAGATATTGGGAGGGATTGCAAAGTTTTAGCAGGTCTTTGATGCTCAATCTTTACTTGCTGACATGTTAGACATTAAGATATAAACTTTGCAATATCACTTTTTATACCTGGCCACCAGTATAGATGACGGAGATCCTGATACATCTTGGCACTACCTGGATGTATCGAGTATGGCGCGGTATGAGCCTTTGTCAAAACATCTCGTCGAATGTCATCACCACTAGGAACACATATCCGACCTCTCCACGTTAACAAATCATCGGTGTTCATTGTAAACTCTGTATTTCCTTTCTCATCGGCTTTCGATCGCAATTCCATCAATTGATTATCATTAGGCTGCTCCTGTCGTATCCTATTTGACAACGTAGGTCGAATAACTAAAGCTGAAAGTCTAGCTATGGTCCCTTTCTCTACCATAGCGATCTCGCTCCTTTGAAGATCCAATAACAACGGCTTCTGAATCAATGAACTCAAAGAAGAAACAGACTTACGGCTCAAAGCATCTGCAACAACGTTTGCTTTACCTGGGTGGTAGCTAATGGTCACATCATAATCTTTAACAAGTTCTAACCACCTCCTCTGCCGCATATTGAGTTCCTTCTGAGAGAATAGATATTTCAAGCTCTTATGGTCTGTGAAAACTTCACATTTCTCGCCATACAGATAATGCCTCCATATTTTCAATGCGAAGACCACTGCAGCCAACTCAAGATCGTGGGTGGGATAATTCTTCTCGTAATCCTTCAACTGACGAGAAGCATAAGCGATTACTTTCCCACGCTGCATTAGTACAGCTTCAAGTCCCATCTTTGACACATCGGTGTAAACAATAAAATCTTTAGTACCGCACGGAAGTGCTAGGATAGGGGTTGATGTCAACTTGTCTTTCAACACTTGAAATCCGTGTTGGCACTCGTTTGTCCACTCAAACTTCACCGCTTTGCTCGTAAGATTTGTTAATGGCAGGGCTATTTTGGAGAAATTGGCAATAAAACGTCGATAATAACCTGCCAAACCAAGAAAACTACGCACCTCGGAGACTGTCGTAGGAATAGGCCATTGTTTAATCGCTTCAATCTTCATGGGATCCAGAGCAATGCCGTCTCTCGAAACGATATGGCCCAGAAATGATACTTGCTCTAACCAGAATTCACACTTTTTCAACTTTGCGTATAACTGTTTTTCCCTTAATAACTTCAATACAGTTATGAGATGCTCGGCATGGAGTTCCCGAGTCTTGGAATATATCAATATATCATCAATGAAAACAATAACGAAGCTATCCAGACATGGCTTGAAGACCCGGTTCATTAGATCCATGAAGACAGACGGAGCGTTCGTCAACCCGAATGACATGACGAAGAACTCATAATGGCCATACCTGGTTCTGAATGCAGTTTTAGGGATGTCGGCTTCCCTAACTTTCAGCTGATAATAACCAGAACGCAGATCGATCTTTGAAAACACTGTCGCTCCCTGTAGTTGATCAAAGAGATCGTCAATCCTCGACAATGGATATTTATTCTTGATCGTGGCTTTGTTGATCTCTCTGTAATCAATGCACAATCGCAAAGATCCATCTTTATTTTTGACAAATAAAACTGGAGCTCCCCACGGAGAAGAACTCGGACGAATAAAGCCTTTGTCTAATAGATCCTGCAACTGATTCTTTAGTTCCTTCATTTCAGTCGGGGCCATACGGTAAGGAGCTTTCGAAATCGGAGCAGTACCTGGAACCACGTCAATCACAAACTCAACTTCACGGTCAGGTGGCAATCCAGGCACAACATCTGCAAATACGTCAGGAAAATCCCGAGCTACCTCAATCTCATTCAATTTCATTGTCATCTCGGTATTCACATCTATCACAGCAGCTAAAAACCCCTGACACCCCTCAGATAACATTTCCTGAGCTTTGAGACAAGAAATATAAGGAGTGCAAAGCGAAATACCTGAACTCTGAAAAATTCTGTTATCATCATCTTCTGTAGGAAATCGCACCGTCTTAGCCAAGCAATCAATAACGGCACGATATGACGATAGCCAGTCCATTCCCAAAATAACATCAAATGCCACCATGGGAATAATAATAAGATCAACAAAATAGATTTCTCATTTACTTGCACTGTACAACCTTTAATAATGCTGGAAGGCCATAATTCATCTCCCGATGGCAACAAAATACTATAGTGGAGGGGTTCAAAAGATGGAACAACATTCAAAGAGCGCAAGAAAATTTCAGACATAAAGGAATGTGTAGCACCAGTGTCAATCAATGTAATAGCGGCCTTGCCTGAAATTAAGATAGTACCTGATATAATAAAAGAATCAGGATTTGCGCCTTCTTTGGTCATTGTGAAGATTCTGCCTTGAACTCTATCCTTCCCTTTCTCACCCTTCACTGGACAATTTTTGATAACATGTCCAACACCTCCACAACGAAAGCATCGATTACTTCCAACCAAGCATTCACCTATATGCATTTTACCACATTTTGGACATACAGGTCGATCATATGTAGGCGGTGGAATAGGAGCTTTGGGTCGATGCTCCTATTTTTCTTTGCCTCTGAACTTGCCCTTACCTTTCCATCCCGATCCTTGGCTTTTAGTAGAAAAATCTTGGCGCTTCAACTATATTTCTCTTTCAATTTCCTTCTCGTCCTGCTCGGCCATCCTTGCTTTTTCAACAATCTCTTTCTATGAAGCAGCTTTAGACATTTGAACGTCTCTTTTAATTTCAGCTCAGACACCACTAAGAAAATGCTCGCCCTTTTCGATGTCATTGCTGGCCAGATATGGGGCAAACTGACACCCCTCTTCGAATTTGAGAATATACTCTTGCATTGACATATTTCCTTGCTTTAGTTCTAGAAATTCCTTCACTTTCTGACTTCGAACATCTCGAGGAAAATATTTGTCGTAAAATAAATCTTTAAACTCCTGCCACTTGAGTGCCGAGACATTAACTGATATCTTGGTGGCGTCCCACCAAGTCCTCGCCGTCTTGGTCAGTAGAAAAATGGCACAGCTGACTCGATCATTATCTTCAAACTGAAGGTAATCATAAATAGCCTCCACAGCTTTGACCCATTCCAAGGCGACCATGGGATCAGTGCTACCATCAAATTCTGGTGGCTTCATCTTGCGAATTATTTTGTATGCGCTTTCACAAATGGGCTCGGGCCTCACTTGCTCTCTCTCTCTCCCTCGCCCTGCATGCTGCATCCGTAAGAGGTGCTGAATCTGCTCGCCATGTACCTTTGCATGTTCTTTCAGTAACTTGCTAAATTCACCAACCACTCTAGATGATGAACTATCCTCCCCTTCTGTTGCTTTACGCTTAGGCGGCATGATCCTATGATACATATTAGTTTAAAACCATTTCCATACATAACATATCATAATTATTGAGGCTACACATCCATATTAGATCAAATGATGCAGGTACATACATACCGAATTGTCGACAACAGAGGAAGTCATATGCCAAATCATTGGTCCGAAAACCTCGGCTCTGATACCACTAAATGTAACAATTGTGACTAAAATGCATAATTAGTGCGGAAGCTTTAAAATATAATTTGGAGAAAATGTGTACTTTTAAAAAAAATTTGGCAGCATCTCCCACAAATAGGACATGCCACCTGCCTCAAGCAACACATAAAATACATGCAAAAGATTTTCATATACATCAAATATCATTTAATATAGTATCTACACATATTTTTAATTCAAATACCAAAACAAGATTTTCAGTGTTTCCCAAAATAACCATAACCATAACATAACAAAAATAGCGTCCAATTGAAATCTCCAAAGTTTGGCATAATCCCTTCCCTTGCTTCGACAACTCAAGGATGATCAATCTTTCTTACCTGTGCCTGCATCACATGAACATAACTGGAATGAGTATAAAACTCAGGAAATGGAATCAATACTAACAAGATACATATATATAATTTTATTGTAAAACATAAAAGGAATAGCCTCAATTTCATTTTCTTGAAAACATTAACCATTTCATTTCATAAACGTCGAATCATCATTAATATCATCCGTCAAGAATCATAATACAACAATACATAAGGATGCTATTCATTTCATTGATTAACTGAAGAATTGATAGTTCTTATAGGATAGTTCATTCATTACTAACCCTCTTCGTTAAAACGAATCTTATAGGAGGGACACGTACCTCTGCATAAAATGCATCTTATAAGAGAGCACATGTTTTCATCATTAATTGGCCAATTACATTGCGGATTTAGAATTGCCAGAGGCAACACCGCCACTATAACTATCAATCCAATCATTCAATCATATAAAACTTCATTCAAGCATTTTATCGAACATCTTAGAGGCGTCATATATAGTTTAACTCCTTTCATTCAAAAATGCATATAATTGCACTACCATATATACATATTTACATATATATATCATGAATGGAATTGAAAGAAGTCAGCATCATAAAATCATCAAAACACATAAATATAGGATCATGTGATGCATTGAAGAAATGATTCCACTTACAACACTTGGAGCACTTGGTTTCCTAAACCTTTATGGTGATCATACAATAATAAACCCAATAACTAACCATCAACACTCAAATAACAACATTGTATGACCATTTAATCCAATACATAAATCACAACTATCAAGCCCTAACTCCATCATCTTCAATAACTCAAGAACAAGAAGAAAAACCACTTACCTTTGTCCCTTTCACTAAAAAGATGAAGTTCCAACTCCGGATTGAAGATTAATTTGCTTGATTGAAAGAAAGGATGAGAATAAAATGAAGAACCCTAGCTTGGAATCGTAGGAGAAGAGAAAGGAGGAGAAGGGAAATGAAGAAAATGAGAGTCTCATTCGATTTTATACCTTAAAACACCCAAAACACGCTTTTGTACTGTGCTGGGCGCTCGGGTGGTCATAAATTACCGCCCTAGCGCGGACGTTTCTGTCCAAAACCCAAAATTCCAAAAGCAGTGGGGCTCGGGCGGCCATTTCGTACCGCTCGGGCGCCGCCCTGCGCACAGCCGCCTCAAAGATCGTCTCCGAAACGCCTCTTCCCATCATAATTTGGAAATGTGGTAAACAGGAAAGTTGTAGCTCTATGTCTTGGCTTACATCTCCAATTAGCTTCATGTCATTTGAAAGTTTGACTAAAAAGTTATGCTCAATCTCCCAACATGTGTCACTGGAGGAACGACGATACACACGACACACTTCGAGGCGCTTTTGGCTTGTCTTCCACAATGATTTGAAAAAAACTCAAAACATGAAAGTTATAGGCCTATGTCTTATCTTTCTAATGAAAGTGGCCTCACATCATTTGGATCACAATACAAAACATTATGCTAAAAACCACAACTACTGCCACATTTTCATACCGTTTTAGCACTTCCATTACCTATTTGGCTAAGGATCAACCTTCTATCGTACCCATCCATTCTTTGTTTCATTCTATATCATTCAATACAATTCATATCATATCTTGAAGCCATAAACCATCACCATTACATCACATATCCCAAACAATCATCATCATAAACCATAAGAGTAATAATAAACATATTTAATCATAATCATTACCTTACATCATATAAATACGGATGTCTAGGCGTTACACATGAGATCCCCTTTCATGCTTTAACGGGTGGATTGGTGCCTGTTCATACTTTAACGCTTTTCAATCCTGATCTTTACCCGTTCATGATTTAACGGGGTGGATTGGTCTCTAGTCATGCTTTACCGCTTTCCATTCCCATACAAAAATTAGTAACAAGACATTTAGCATACCTCAAAAACTTAAAAGTATTTTCTTTGCACGTCGAACATACTTACTTGGCGTTGAGGGATTCGTTAGATCTCGTTTGGGACATTGCTGCACATGCCACCATGAACTTTAAATTCCACAACTTAATCATGCCTATCGAATGCATCACCCAATGAATTACTAAACTATGACCTTCTACAAATGCTCGGGACTTCACGTTAATAACCAACATACTAACCCTCGACTCAACCCCGAACAAATCTTGTCAAAAAGTATGAATTTCCTCACCCAAAAGAACGTACGGACCTTGCTTAAAACATAGTTCAACGTTCCCAAATAAAACTTCAGGACATATAAATTAACTTTTAGTATACTAGGACATAACGACTTAATAGTACCCAAAAGAAGCAAGAACACCTAGATTTAAAGCCAAAAATCTTCCCGATGCAGCGTCTAGGCGCTGCAGCGCCAGGCTAGCAACTAAGCGCTGCCTGATGCGTACCTGCAACGCTGTGGCGCTGCTCTGCAGCACCTAGGCGCTTGCTGGCACGTACCTGCAGCACTGCGGTGCTCGCAGTGCGGCGCTGCGGCGCTAGTCCTGCACTAGCACACCCCAAAATTCTGCACACGAGTTCCCTATGACTTCTAATGCATGCACAACTTAACCAACCCGAGACAACACCTCGAAATTCACATTATCAACCCCATGGACACTCCTAAACAAAGCAAGGTACCTCCGACGATTCCCAACGAAGCTTGCAACAAGAAATTCTCAAGAACACGTCAACAACAAAAATTTTTCAGAAAACGCAGTTTGAGTTGTCCTACGAAAATGATCATATCTCACTTAATTTGTATCCAAATAATTCGACTTATATATCAAATCGAAGGTATCGAAAAGATCTACGTTTCATATGTTGAAAGTTTTCCCAAAATCTTGACCGAAAAATCGCAGTAATTCAAAATACAGTGAAAAACGAAATTTCAGATCTAAAACCGTTCAAAAATCGATTCGACAAGTTTATGCTCAAATTTCCACATAATATACTCATGTTTTTATACATAATCAACATCACAAAACGTAATATAACGAGATCGATTCAGAAACAACATATTATACATGCCTTTTGATAATTAAAAGTACCGGAACGACGATACCGACGCGGGGAAAGATGCGAGGTTGATCCAGGACGATCGTGGAACGATATTCTCTCACTAATGCACACGAAAATCTGCTGGAAAAGAGAAGGAAAGGGGGCGGCTGCAAGAACATGTAGAACCCTAGGTTTTGCTCTTTTAAAAATTAAAAATCTGAATGTGTGTGTGTGTGTTTTACGGTTTCTAGTGTGTGTTATAGTGGGTGTTTGCGTGTTGTTAATAAAATTACGAGGGGTAATTAGTGAGTTAATTGGCTAATTAAAAACACTAATAACAAATAAACCCACTACATAAAATACTAATATCTCACTAAAATACTAGCATCAATAGAATTAAAATAAAGCACACAAAAGATTACTTTAAAAGTTTTAAAATTCTTAAATCACTAAATTAATAAATTAAGCTTCAAAATGCTAAACTAAATAAATTATTTAAAATGCTCCATCCTTAAGTAAAAATAAAATACCATCTATTAAAATTGCCAAAATTTTCGCCGGTCTCTTCTCCTCGATCCCGCATCGAATAATCGCCTGAAACATGAAACTCGAAAAACATTTTAACGTGCATCACATAAACATGAATAATTTAGAATAATGCAATTTGAATAAATAATGCGTCATTAAAATAACTTTTAAATTTTAAATAATGATTTAACCATTAGATAAATGCATGGAATTTACGTGTACTGATTTTGGGCTCTACAGTTCCTCCCCCACTTATATAAATTTCGTCCTCGAAATTAAATCTTACTAAATAACTCTGGGTAGCGGATTCTCATGTCCGCTTCTGCCTCCCAAGTGGCCTCTTCCACCAATTGGTTTAGCCACCGGACTTTGACCAACTTGGTCACTTTGTTCCGAAGTCTCCGCTCCTGTCTGTCTAGGATTTGAGTGGGTCTTTCCTCATATGACAGGTCTGGAGCCAACTGCAACGGCTCGTAGCTCAAAACATGCGAAGGATTAACTAGATACTTCCTCAACATCGAGACGTGGAACACATTGTGTACCCCGGCCAGATTCGGCGGAAGGGCAACACGATAAGCTAGTGTCCCAACTCTGTCAAGAATCTCGAATGGTCCAATAAACCTCGGACTCAGCTTTCCACTTTTCCCAAATCTCATAACACCTTTCATAGATGCTATCTTCACAAAAACGTGATCACCTACGGTAAACTCTAGATCCATTCTCCTCTTGTCAGCATAACTCTTTTGGCGACTCTGGACGGTCTTCATCCTGTCTCGAATCTTGACCGCCACATCTGCAGTTTGTTGAACAATCTCTGGACCAAGTTCTGCTCTTTCACCGACTTCGTCCCATTGAATTGGCGATCTGCATTTCCTTCCATACAATGCTTCATAGGGAGCCATACCTATAAATGATTGGAAACTGTTGTTGTACTAAACTCCACTAAAGGTAGCTTAGATTCCCAAGTCCCGTGGAAATCGATCATTCAGGCTCGCAATAAATCCTCCAAAATTTGAATCACTAGCTTAGACTGGCCATCTGTCTGCGGGTGAACAGCTGTACTGAATAGAAACTTCGTCCCCATGGCTGTATGTAGGCTCTTCTAGAAGGACGATGTAAACCTTGGGTCCCTGTCGGACACAATGGAAACTGAGATCAAATGCAACCGAACTATCTCTCTAATATAAAGCTCCTCATACTGCATCATGGAGAAAGTCATCTTCACTGGCAAGAAATGCACTGACTTAGTGATTCGATCCACTATGACCCAAATGGAATTTGATCTTCTAACTGATCTCGGCAAGCCAACAATGAAGTCCATGGTGATATTCTCCCATTTTCACTCGGGGATAGGGAGTGGCTTAAGCATCCCTGCTGGCCTCTGATGCTCTACCTTCACTTGCTGACAAGTGAGGCATTCGGACACAAACCGACGGATGTCTCTCTTCATACCTTGCCAGCAATACAAACTCTGCAAGTCTTTGTATATCTTGGTGTCTCCTGCGTGAATGGAATACGGTGATGCATGTGCCTCCGTCAGAATATCCTCCCTGATCGAGTCAACACTAGGCACCCACATTCTACTTCTGTATCTCACGATACCATCAGACACTGTGTAGAGTACATTGCCCTTGGCTTCATCTTTCAGCCTCCATTTCTGCAACTGCTCATCTGAAGGTTGTCCTCTACGGATTCGGTCTAACAATTTAGACTTGAATGTAAGATTAGATAGTCTGGGAGCTCTGCCCTTAGAATATACCTCTAACCCAAACCTCTTAATCTCAGACTGAAGAGGTCTCTGCATTGACAACTGTGCCACAACTGCCACTTTTCTGCTCAAGGAGTTTGCGACAACTTTAGCTTTTCCCGGATGGTAGCTAATTTCGCAATCGTTTTTTTTACTAACTCCAACCACCGTCTCTGTCTCATATTCAGCTCTTTTTGCATGAACAAGTACTTGAAACCCTTGTGATCAGTGAATATCTGGCATTTCTCGCCGTACAAATAGTGTCTCCAAATCTTCAAAACAAAGACAACGGCGGCTAGTTCTTCTCATGCACCTTCAACTGCCTGGAAGCATCTGCTATCACCCGACCATGCTGCATAACACTGTGCATAACCCGAGGTTGGATGCATCGGTGTATAACACAAAATCTCCTTGCCCTGCTTGCATGGCTAACATTGGCTCTGAAATAAGAGCTTGCTTCAAAGTATCGAAGCTCTTTTGACATTCATCACTCCACACGAATTTAGCATTCTTCTTGGTCAGTGAAGTGAGTGGCACTGCTATCGACGAAAATCCTTGAATAAATTTCCTGTAGTATCCTGCTAGGCCTAGGAAACTGCGAATCTCAGACGCATTCTTCGGCTCAACCCATTCCTGGACTTCTACTATCTTAGCTGGATTCACCTCAATACCACTGCTAGATATTATATGGCCCAAAAACGCTACCTTATCCAACCAAAATTCACACTTACTGAACTTCGCAAATAATTTACGACTCTGCAAAATCTGCAAAACTGTACTCAAGTGCTGACTGTGCTCTTCATGGCTCTTGGAGTAAATAAGGATGTCGTCAATGAACACTATGACGAACTGATCAAGGTAAGGCTGAAATACTCGGTTCATGAGGTCCATGAAAATTTCTGGAGCATTCGTCAGTCCAAACGGCATCACTAAGAACTCGTATTGCCCATACCTGGTCCTGAAGGCTGTCTTGTGCACATATGCATATTTCACCTTCAGCTAGTGATATCCTGATCGAAGATCTATCTTAGAGAACACTGTAGCTCCCTGCAACTGATCAAACAAATCTTCGATTCTAGGGAGTGGGTATTTATTCTTGATTGTCACCTTGTTCAACTCTCGGAAATCGATGCACAGTCTCATGCTCCCATCTTTCTTTTTCACGAAGAGCACTGGTGCGCCCCACGGTGAGAAACTAGGGCGGATAAATTCCTTGTCAAGAAGCTCTTGAATCTGCTGTTTGAGTTCTAGCATCTCAGCTGGAGCTAGACAGTACGATGCCTTAGAGATTGGCACAGTGCCTTGCACAATGTCAATGGAAAACTCCACCTCTCTCTCTGGTGGAAGGCCTGTGACGTCGTCAGGAAAGACGTCTGGGAAGTTTTTGACTACTGGCACATCTGATATTAACGGAGTGGGTATGCCAGGTGCAGATACAACTCTGGCGAAGAAAGCCTGACAACCCTTATAAGTAAGTCTCCGAGCCTGCATGCAATAGATCATGTGAGGGAAACTTCTCCATCTGGCTGGTTCAAATAGAAACTGCTCCATGCCCAACGATCTAACCAACACCGACCTTTTCTTGAAGTCGATAAGAACTCTGTTCTTTGTTAGCCAGTCCATTCCTAGAATGATATTAAACTCTGACATCGGCAATACAATCAAATCGACATACACTAGGTGGCCTTGCAGCTCGAGATCGATGTCCCTGACCATGCTTGTAGCTGACAATTCTTCTCCTGATGGGACTGTCACTGAATAATTCACGTCAAGGCCGATGGTCTTGATATCCAAGTGGTTAGCAAACGTCTTCGAGATGAATGAATGAGTGGCCCCAGAATCTATCAAGGCCTTAGTAGCTAATCTCTTAAAGGAAATATTTCTTGAGAGACGTTAGCACAACACAAAAATTATATCTCAAAATTCTAACCTTAACCGCCTGCATAGTAGAAATTATACTCCAAGTCACTCAAAAATATTATTAGCACACTAATAATCCCAAATAAATTTAACACATGCATGACAAAATAATACTAAGCCTAGGTAGAAAAGTTTACCGGTCAGTAATGTCGTGTCTGGGTTCGTCTCCTGAGCAAGCATGGCGAACACCCTGCCCTGGGTCGGGTGCCTCCACTGAGGGCATTCCTTTAGCATGTGGTCACTTGCTCCGCATTTAAAACACTTGCCTGACCCATACAAACACTGTCCCCGGTGCTGGCGATTGCACTTCGGGCACACCGGGTACTCTCCCGGCCTCTGGAGGGCCTTTTGCTGCGGAACAGGGCCCTTGCCTTTCGGTGGTCCATGATAAGGATTCTTCCCTGGCTGTCCCTGGAACGACCTCTTAAACTGAGGTCGGTGTTGCTGCTACTGCTTGGAGCCTGATAGGGCCTCTTGCCCTGCCTGTCCGCCTAAATATCCCTCCGATCCTGCTATGCCGCCAAAGATCTAAACACGGCAACTGCGTAAGTAGTAGGACCAGCTACTCATACATCTCGGCGCAAGATCGGCTGCAACCCATCCATGAAATGCCTCAACTTTCCTTGGGCATCATTAGCTATCAGGGGCACAAAGTGACACCCCCTTTCAAACTTCCTGACAAATTCTAAAACACTGCTGTCTCTCTGTCGCAGTGTCATGAATTACCTGGTCAGTCTGGATCGTACTTCTTCAGTGAAGTACTTAGAGTAGAATACCTCCTTAAAGCCATCCCAAAAAAGGGTCTGCAAGTTCGTTTCCACGGACGCACTCTCCCACCACAGTCTGGCGTCCCCGGTCAGTAGAAATGTGACACACCTGACCCTATCTGCGTCTTGCAACTCCATAAAGGCAAAAATCACCTCGATAGATTTAATCCATCGTTCGGCTATCATCAGGTCAGTGGAAAAAACTCCTTTGGGCTCATCCGCCTGAACCTCTCGTATACCGCCTCTGGTCTGGGCCTAGCCCCTGCATCCACCGTCGCCTGGTTCCCCGCAAACTGTGCAAAGAACTGGGTCATTCCTGCAAGCATCTATCCCTGCATATCTGGCGGTGGAGGAGGTGGAGCGTCTCTCCCCTCCTCTCGAGCCTCTCTATCCTCATCCCTAGCTTCCTGGTTAATTATGCCTCTAGGAGGCATAGTGTTCCAACAAATACCCAACACGTAAACCCCATATGCATGAACATGATATCAATAGTATAAGATGCACGTAAATCGAACTTAAAACATGGACATGCTGAAATCATTACTTAATGGTTAGTACATAACATAATTCAAAACTTTAAAACTTACAGACTTGAGGTGCGACTTTGTGAGCTTCTTGCGACTAACAGTAGGCATAACCCATCACAAGAACACCGCTCTGATACCAACTGTAACGTACCGTACTTTTTGCTACTTAAAATTTTCGGAAAAATTAAAAATTTTCTTAAAAGAGTAACCAAACTTCAAAGTCGATAAAGTAAACCGTACGTCCCCAAAAGTATATGCAACAAAAGTTTTAAAAATAAGGTTTGACCAAAGTATTTGTTCAAAATCTCATAACCAGTAGTGCGAAATCAGATTATTTGACATTTCATAAAGACTTAAAACTTGGGCGGCCCTCGGGTCTAGCCTCCTGCTCAGTCCAAGCCAGCTCCTTGGTCCCCACCCCTAGTCTTCTCAAAATCATCCTCACCTGCATCTATCAAGTCTAATGAGTCTAAAGACTCAACACGTATAAACTGGAAGTAACAAGTAATACGTAATAAAATCACAATCAACTTTAAAATAGGAAGTACATACTGAAACTTAAACTTGCATATCAAAAGCTTGAACATACGTACATACATACATAGACGTGCCATTGTCATAAAACTTTTCTTAAACATGCTTGCATACTTGAACATACATAACTACATCATTTTGCGTAGAGGCATGTTTCAAAGCAAGTGACCCATAACATAAATCGTCTGATCAGACTAAACCACAGTACTGGGCTGACAGAGACGAATCCACTGCCACATACATGGGATCCCCGTTCATGCTTTAACGCGTGGAATCATCCTCGTTCATGCTTTAACGCTTTCCAATCCTGATCTAAACCCGTTCATGATTTAACGGGGTGGATTGGTCCCTGGTCATGCTTTACTGCTTTCCAATCCCATACATAAATTGGTCACAAGACATTTAACATACCTCAAAAACTTAAAAGTATTTTCTTTGCACGTCGAACATACTTACTTGGCGTTGAGGGATTCGTTGGATCTCGTTCGGGACAGTGCTGCACATGCTAACATGCTACCATGAACTTTAAATTCCACAACTTAATCATGCCGATCGAATGCATCACCCAATGAATTACTAACTCAAGACCTTCTACAAATGCTCGGGACTTCACCGTAATAACCAACATACCAACCCCCCAACTCAACCGCGAAACAAATCTTGTCAAGAAGTATAAATTTCCTCACCCAAAAGAAGGTACGGACATTGCTTAAAACATGGTTCAACGTTCCCAAATCAAACTTCATGACATCTAAATTAACTTTTATTATACTAGGATATAACGACTTAATAGTGCCCAAAGGAAGCAAAAACACCTATACTTAAAGTCAAAAATCTGTCCGAAGCAGCGCCTAGGCACTGCAGTGCAGCGCTGCCCTGCAGCGCTGCGGCGCTGCCTGATGCATACCAGCAGCGCGGTATCGCTGCTCTGCAGCACCTAGGTGCTTGCTGGCACGTACCTGCAGCTCTGTGGCGCCCGCAGTGCGGCGCTGGTCCTGCACTAGCACACCCCAAAATTTTGCACACGAGTTCCCTATGACTTCTAATGCATGCACACTTTAACCAACCAGAGACAACACCTCGAAATCCACATGATAAACCCCATGGACACTCCTAAACACAGCAAGGTCCCTCCGACAATTCCCAACGAAGCCTGCAACAAGAAATTCTCAAGAACACATCAATAACAAAAAATTTTCAGAAAACGCAGTTTGAGCAGTCCCACGAAAATGATCATATCTCACTTAATTTTTATCCAAATAATTCTAATTTTATATCAAATCGAAGGTATCAAAAAGATCTACGTTTCAAATGTTGAAAGTTTTCTCAAAATCCCGACCAAAAAATCGCAGTAATTCAAAATACAGTGAAAAACGAAATTTCAGATCTAAAAACGTTCAAAAATTTATTCGACAAGTTAATGCTCAACTTGCACATAATATACACATGTTTTCATGTATAATCAACATCACAAAACGTAATATAACGAGATAGATGCAGAAACAACAGATTATACATGCCTTTTGATAATTAAAAGTACCGAAACAACGATACCGACGCGGGTAAAGATGCGAGGTTGATCCTTGATGATCGTGGAACGATTTTCTTGCACTTAAGCACACGAAAATCTGCTGGAAAAGAGAAGGAAAGGGGGCGGCATCAAGAACTTATAGAACCCTAGGTTTTGCTCTTTTAAAAAATAAAAATCTGAATGTGTGTGTGTGTGTTTTACGGTTTCTAGTGTGTGTTCTAGTGGGAGTGTGCGTGTGTTTAATAAAATTAGGAGAGGTAATTAATGAGTTAATTGGCTAGTTAAAAACACTAATAACAAATAAACCCACTACATAAAATACTAATACCTAACTAAAATACTAGCATCAATAGATTTAAAATCAAGCACACAAAAGATTACTTTAAAAGTTTTAAAATTCTAAAATCACAAAATTAATAATTTAAGCTTCAAAATGCTAAACTAAATAAATTATTTAAAATGCCCCATCCTTAACTAAAAATAAAATACCATCTATTAAAATTGCCAAAATCGTCGCCGGTCTCTTCTTCTCGATCCCGCATCGAATAATCGCCTGAAACATGAAATTCGAAAAACTTTTTAACGTGTATCACATAAACATGAATAATTTAGAATAATGCAATTTGAATAAATAATGCATCATTAAAATAACTTTTAAATTTTAAATAATGATTTAACCATTAGATAAATGCATGGAATTTACGTGTACTGATTTTGGGCTCTACACCTGACAACTCTTGTGAATAAGTCTTCGTGCATGCATGCAAGAGATCATGCGAAGGAAACTTCTCTATCTATCTGGCTTAAAGAGAAACTGCCCCATGCCCAAAGGTCTTACCAACACTAACCTTTTCTAGAAATCATTAAGAACTCTGTTCTTCGTCATCCAGTCTATTCCCAAGATAATATCAAATTCTGGCATCGGCAACACGATTAGATCAGCATACACTAGGTGGCCTTGCAGCTCGAGATCTATGTCTCTGACCACGCTAGTAGCTCATAATGGGACAATCACTGAATAGCTCACGTCGAGTCTAATAGACTTGACGTCCAGATGATTATCGAACGTCTCCGAAATAAAAGAGTGAGTGGCTTCTGCTGCTGCTGCTGAGGCGCCTGATAGGGCCTCTTGCCCTGCCTATCCACCTCAATGTCCCTCTAGTCCTGCTCTGCCGCAAAAGCTCTCGATACGGCAACGGCATAAGTCGTAGGACCAGCAACTCAAACATCACGGCAAAAGAACGGCCGCAACCCATCCATAAAATGCCTCAACTTGTCCCGAACATCATTTGCAATCAGGGGCACAAAGTGACACCCCATCTCAAACTTCCTGACGAAGTTTGCCACTTTGCTGTCTCCCTGTCGCAGCGACATGAACTCCCTGGTCAGGCTGGAGCATACTTATTCAGTGAAGTACTTGGAGTAGAAAAACCTTCTTGAACCCATTCTGCGTCAGTGTTTGTAAGTCCACTGACACTAATGCGCTTTCCCATCCTGTGAGAAGGAATGTAGCACACCTGAACCTGTCTGCGTCCTACAGCTCCGTAAACGCAAAAACGACTTCGATCGACTTAATCCATCCTTCAGCTATCATTGGGTCAGTAGTCCCTGAGAACTCCTTCGGATCCATCCTCTTAAACCTCTCATAGACTGCCTCCAGTCTAGGCCTCGCCGCTGTCTCTACTGCAGTCTGGTTCCCCTTAAACTATGCGAAGAACTGGGTCATCCCTGCAAGCATCTGAGCCTGCATATCTGGGGGTGGACGAGAAGGTGTGACCCTATCCCCATTCTGAGCTTCCCTATTCTCAGCCCTTGCTCCACGGTTAACCAAACATCTGGGAGGCATATTGTTCTAAAATTTTCCCAACACGTAAACCCAATATGCATGAACATCATATCAATATCATAAGATACACGTAAATTGAACTCAAACATGCACATGCTGAAATCATGACTGGATATATATTACATGAATGAATTTAAAATTTTAAAACTTACAGACTTGAGGTGTGACTTCGTGAGCTTATCGTAACTGGCAGTAGGCATCACCCTTTACAAGAACACCGCTCTGATACCAATTGTAACGTACCGTACTTTTAAACTACTTTAAAATTTGCGGAAAAATAAACATTTTCTTAATTAAATAGAAACCTTCAAATTGCGATAACAATAAACTGATCATTCAAAATATTTGCAACGAAAGGATCACAATTAAATTTTGCTAAAAATACTTGTTTAAATATCATAAACAATAATGTGAAATCAGAGTATTTGAAACATTGCATAATTTCTTAAAAACATGGGCGGTCATCAGGTTTAGCCTCCTGCTCAGTCCAAATCGGCATATTGGTCTCCACCCCTCGTCTCCTCAAACTCATCGTCACCTGCATCGATCAAGTCTAGTGAGTCTAAAGACTCAACACGTATAAACTAGATATAACAAGTAATACGTAATAAAACCACATGCATCTTTAAACTTGAGCGTTATAGCATAAACATACTTGAAACTTGAACGTAATAGCATAAACATAGACGTGCCATCATCATAAAACTTTTCATAAACATGCTTGCTTCATACATACTTGAACATACATAAACTTCATCATTTTGCGTAGAGATATGTTTCAAAACAAGTGACTCATACATAAATGCGCCAGATCAGACTGAACCACAGTACTGGGCTGACAGGTAAAATCCACTGCCACATACATGATATCCCCAGTCATGCTTTACCGGGTGGATTGGTTCCTTGTCATGCTTTACCGCTTTCCAATCCTGATCTAAACCCGGTCATGCTTTACCGGCGTGGAGAGGTCCTCGGTCACGTTCACCGACTTTTAAACCTGTTCATAATTTGGTCACAAGACATTTAGCATACCTCAAAAACTTAAAATATTTTCTTTTGCATGTCGAACATACTTACGTGGCGTTGAGGGATTCGTTGGATGTCGCTTGGGGCCACTGCTGCACATACTAATATGAGTTCGAATACCTATCTTTTATAACTTAGACGTATAGTCATGCTCACACCCAAAAATGACAAAACATTCTAAATCTCTCGGAACTTGACCTCGTTTAATCATTGTACTAAATCATAAAATCAAACCCTAAAGGTAAAGTTAAATTTTTTTTAAAAAAAAGTTTTAAAAAGGACACGACCCCATGTAAGGGTCCATGTCGGGTGTAATGCCCGAGAATTTTATCCTAGTAATCCGTAATTATTGATTTATAATTTGATGTGATTATGAGAGGATTAACCGCGACACGATTTGAGGTAACGTGTGATAATTTATGTGCGAGGACAGTGCCTCTCGCGCACGTGCGCGACGTGATGCGCGCCCATGCGCCAAATGGGCAGAAAACCTCGCTCATATGCGCGAGCTGCACAGGTCGAGTCCAGAGAGCCTCGCGCATATGCGCGGAATTGAGGCGCGCATATGCGCGAGCAGCTGGGAAGACACGCGCCGAGACATACTGTCTCGCGCATATGCGCCGAGAAGGGTCGCGCATATGCGCGAGACGTGTTGCATGTAGGATGAGCCATTTTCTTTACATGCGTGAACGTATATATATATATATATATATACAAAACGAACGAAAATCCTTCAGAATCAGAAAAGACGTGTTGCATGTAGGATGAGCCATACGCCTTTTGTGAGAAATTCGTCCGTCCGATTTTGAATCCGAATTCGATACTGTGTTCCTATCGACGCAGGCTATAACTGGACGTAAGTTTTACTACGGTTTGACATGTTTTGAAATTATGATATTGTCAGAATTGCTTGGAATTCATATATGATGTTCTTGACATAGTAGACATCATAGAATCGAAGTCAGATTAAGAAACAGATTGATTATGAAATTTTTATGAATTTCAGAGTTAAATTTACTGAGATGTGATGTCAGATTTGTACGGTGGTTGATTATAAATTATTGAAATTAGTATATACTGGTGTGGTATCACCGGTATCGCAAGATTGTACTGTTGTACCGTCAGAATTTGATAAGACGGTGATGTTTTGATTTGAATAGAATATTGATACTGTATATTGATATTGTCATTGCCAGATTGAACATTGACAGGCTTTGAGTCGAGACTTCGATTGTATCAGAGCGACAGAATAAAAGGTATAAATAAATGTTGATTCAGGATTGCACAACTCGAGTTAGGTTTGACTTGAGTTTTCCAAAATCACATACTTTATTTTATTGCATTGATATTTGCAGATTATCAGATTGATATGTTTAGTCTATTGAATTATAGCAGAGCCGGAGTTTGAGTCTAGGGCAGATCAGCCTAGCTACGGCAGAACCGCCGAGTCTTTAAGACTCTAGACTTACGGTGTATCGATGAGCTTAGATGTAGATCGACGTCTATTGTAGACATTCGATACAGCACACCAAAGTCTAAATTAGATCGGGATCCCTAGGTTAGAAATAAGTTGAGATAAGATAATAAGTCATTGACTTAAATACAGATTCGTATTGATTCATGTAGTCACATTAGATACATGTTTTAATGATTGTTTATGCTTTTATATATGTTTTATATGATTGCATTGATACATTGTTTATACTGGGATATTTATATCTCACCGGAGTTATCCGGCTGTTGTCTTGTTTGTATGTGTGCATGGCAACAGGTGGGACAGGTTCAGTGTCACAGAGGTGAAGAAAGATCGAGTTAGAGTGGAGACTACGGACTTGGACTAGAGTTAGGGTTTAAATACTTGTTATATAGTTGTTAAACCTTAGGTGAGGCTGATTGTATATAGTGCAAGATTTGTATTTTTAATACTGACGTGTATGTTAAGATGTATGCCATTACGTTCCGCAATTTAAAAAAAAATTTAGACCCTGTTTATTATAATTAATTTAATTAGTCCCAATGACGATTAATAAGATGATTAGCGTCCGGGTCCCCACAACAGGTGGTATCAGAGCGATAGATCCTTTAGATTGAGATAGAAGAGGCTAGTGAGCGGGGTAGATTGAGGATTTCTTTCCTGCTTTTGAATGCTAGCATGTCTTACTGCTTTAATACATGTTACTTGCTTATCTGATTTGATATAGTAATATGTTTTATTGAGAATGGATCAACACCGATTCTAGATCAGCAGTAAGATGATCAGAGGAGGACTGAAGTTGGTTGTTGTATTTGCGTTACTAATTCTGTTGATAACCAGATATGCCTCCCAGACGAATTCCAGAACAGAGTAGTACATCAAATCCTCCAATGGATGTAACACCGACTCCAATGGAAACGTTACTGAAATGATTTCAGTCATTTCATCCGCCAACTTTGAAAGGAACAGAGAACGCTATGGAGTGTGAGAGTTGGCTTGACGATATTGAAATGCTATTTGATTCATTGGAATATACAGATGAGCGGCGAGTTTGATTGATTGGACATCAATTACACGATGTTGCAAAGAACTGGTGGAGTACGATAAAGAGGGCTTTGGAGCATAGAGGTACGCCTATCACCTGGAATGTTTTTAGAACTGAATTTTATCAACGATTCTTTCCAGTGTCGTACCGGAAGGACAAAGGGGCGGAGTTTTCCAATCTAAGGCAGGGACAGATGAACATAGAAGAATACGTGTCCAATTTCTCCACCTTGTTGAAATTTGCTCCACATGTGGCTGATAGTGAGGAAGCTACTGCTGATCAGTTCATCAATGGCTTGAACCCAGATATTTTCACATTGGTGAACACAGGGTGACCGAATAACTTTACTGACGCCCTGAACAGAGATAAGGGAGCAGAAGCCGGTCTGATGAGACAGAAAGAGGCTTTATTTGTTCCTCCAGCACCGAGACCACAGCAACCACCTCCCAGATTCGAGGGTGGCAGCAGCAGTGGAGAGAAGAAAGAATTTTTGAAAGCCAGAGGAAAGCAATTTAAGAAATCTGGCAGCAGTTCTTCTAGCTCCGGTGGTTCCCGACAGAGCCAGAGTTATACTGGAGTTTATTGTAAGACTTGCGGAGGAAGACATGCAACTGAGCAATGCCAGAGAGTAACTGGTAGTTACAACATCTGTAAACAGCCGGGACACTTTGCTAAAGTGTGTCCACAGAGAGGGTCCCAAAGATCTCAGGGAGCCGAGTCTTCGGGATCAGCAGCACAGACTGAGAGACGATCAGCTGCTGTTCATACATTCCATCCAGCGCCAGCTCAGTCACAGCAGAAGCCAGGAGGTAGCCAGACTGTTCGCCAGCCTCCTAGACAGCAGGCCAGAGTATTCGCTTTGACCAAGGAACAGGCCCAGGAAGCACCAGATGACGTTGTGGCAGGTAACTGTTCTTTATGTGGTTACCCTGCTTATGTATTGATTGATACCGGTGCTTCACATACTTTTATTTCTGAACGATTTGCATTAAGTCATGCATTGCCTGTAGAATCTTTAGCTACTGTAGTGTCTGTCTCTTCTCCTTTAGGGACATGTTTGATATCCGTAAATTCTGTAAAACATAGTATACTACAGTATGACGGGCATGAGATTGAGTTAGAGTGTATTGTACTGGGGTTGTCTGATTTTGACTGTATTATCGGTATTGATATGCTGACCAAGTACAGAGCTACAGTTGATTGTTTCCACAAGATAGTGAGATTCAGACCAGATATGACGGAAGAGTGGAAATTCTACGGTATGGGTTCTAGATCGAGAATTCCTTAATATCCGTATTATATATGACTCGATTGTTACAGAAAGGAGCAGAGGGATTCCTTGTATATTCAGTAGATTTACTGAAGTCGAGTCCATCATTAGCTGATTTGCCAGTGGTACGTGAGTTTGCTGACGTCTTTCCAGATGAGATCCCAGGATTACCTCCAGTTCGAGAGATAGACTTCAGCATTGAATTGATGCCAGGTACAGTGCCAATTTCTAGAGCCCCGTACAGAAGGGCACCAATTGAGTTGAAAGAATTAAAAGATCAGCTGGAAGATTTACTGGCCAAGGGGTACATCAGACCGAGTGTTTCTCCTTGGGGTGCTCCAGTAATGTTTGTAAGAAAGAAGGACGGTTCGATGAGACTCTGCATCGACTATCGGCAACGATAAAGAATAAATATCCCTTGCCTCGTATTGATGATTTGTTTGACCAGTTGCAGGGTTCTTCAGTATATTCCAAGATCGATTTGAGATCTGGATATCATCAGCTGAGAGTCAGAGATTCTGATATCTCAAAGACAGCATTCAGAACCAGGTATGGACACTATGAATTTATTGTCATGTCGTTTGGTCTGACGAATGCTCCAGCTGTATTTATGGGATTGATGAACCGTATATTCCAGAAATATCTCGATGATTTTGTGATTATTTTCATCGATGATATTTTGATTTATTCAAAGGATATGAGTGAGCATGCTGAGCATCTACGAACTGTGTTGCGAATTTTAAGAACTGAGAAATTATATGCTAAACTGTCGAAATGCGAGTTTTGGTTGAGACAGGTGGTATTTCTGGGGCATATTATATCCGGAGACGGGATATCAATTGATCCCAGTAAGGTTGAGGCAGTGATTTCGTGGCCGAGACCGACATCTATACCAGAGATACGCAGTTTTATGGGTTTGGCAGGATATTATCGCCGTTTTATTAAAGATTTTTCGAGTATTGCCAAATCGATTACACAGTTGACTCAGAAGAATGCTCCATTTGTTTGGTCTGAGGAATGTGAGACCAGTTTTCTCGAATTGAAGAAAAGATTGACCAGTGCTCCAGTGCTGACTATCCCGTCAGGTACTGGTGATTTTGTTGTTTATTGTGATGCATCTCACCGCGGATTGGGTTGTGTTTTGATGCAGCAGGGGCATGTGATTGCTTATGCCTCGAGACAACTGAAGCCCCATGAATCTCGTTACCCAATTCATGATCTTGAATTGGCAGCCATAGTCTTTGCTTTGAAGATATGGCGACATTACCTTTACGGTGAGAAATTCGAAATCTATTCTGATCATAAAAGCTTGAAATATCTGTTTTCACAGTCAGAGTTGAATATGAGACAAAGGAGATGGCTTGATTTGCTAAAGGATTTCGATTGTAAAATCAAATACTACCCAGGAAAGTCCAATGCAGCAGCCGATGCACTGAGTCGAAAGATATGTTTTTTATCCTTATCGACGATAGGTGTCTCGAATTTAATAGAAGACTGCTGTATGTCTGGATTAGCTTTTGAAACAGATTGTCAGCCTCTGAGATTATATGCAATTCGAGCTGAACCAGAATTGATATTGAGAATCAAAGAGGCACAAAAAGTTGATCAGAACGTACAGAATTCGATTGCAATGGTCAGAGCTGGTCATCAATCGGAATATCAGGTTCGAGATAGTGTTTTGTATGTGAATAACCGTATTGTTGTGCCAAATGTTTCAGAATTGAGACAGCAAATACTGACAGAAGCGCACAACAGTCGTTTTATCATTCATCCTGGTGGCAGGAAAATGTATAATGATTTAAAGACACAGTATTGGTGGAAGCAAATGAAATCTGATGTTACTAAATTTGTAGCCAAGTGTCTGAATTGCCAACAGGTGAAAGCTGAGAGGAAGAAACCCGGAGGATTGTTGCAAAGTTTGTCGATTCCTGAATTGAAATGGGATCACATTTCCATGGATTTTGTGACACAGTTACCGAGATCCTCCCGAGGTTGTGATGCGATTTGGGTCGTGATTGACAGATTGACCAAATCCGCATGTTTTATTCCGTACAAGATGAAGTACAGATTTGACCAGATGGCGGAGATCTATGTCAGAGAAGTGGTCAGATTGCACGGAGTGCCAAAGTCAATTGTATTAGACCGTGATCCTTGATTTAATTCGCACTTCTGTTTGAGCTTGCAGCAGGCTTTCGGTACGAAGTTACATCTGAGTACCGCATATCATCCACAGACTGACGGACAGTCAGAGCGAACTATCCAGACACTGGAGGATATGCTGAGAGCAGTAGTGCTTGATTTTAGCACTAATTGGCAAGATGCATTGCCACTTTGTGAGTTTTCGTACAACAACAGCTATCAGACGAGTATTGAGATGGCACCATTTGAAGCGTTGTACGGAAATAAGTGTCGATCCCCTCTTTATTGGGATGATATCTCTGAAGTTCCGGAGACTGGACCTGATATGATCAGAGATATGACTGAAAAAGTGAAATTGATTCAGGAGAAAATGAAGGTAGACCAGGACAGACAAGCTAAATATGCCAACCTTCGGCGACGACCGTTGGTATTTGAAGAAGGAGACCGAGTGTTCCTGAATATCTCTCCTTTCAGAGGTGTGGTCCGATTTGGGAAGAAAGGGAAGTTGTCTCCACGATACGTCGGTCCTTATGAGATTCTTGAAAAGATAGGAGATCGTGCCTATCGACTAGCATTGCCACCTTCATTATCTGCAATACATGATGTCTTTCATGTATCAATACTGCGAAAGTATCTCCCTGATGATTCACATGTTATTCAACCCGACGAGACCGAGCTGGATGAGACATTGAGTTATGTTGAGAAACCGATCAGGATTATCGATCGTAAGGAAAAACAGCTCAGAACGAAGATGATTCCGTTGGTGAAAGTACAATGGACTCGTCATGGCGTTGAAGAAGCCACTTGGGAAACTGAATCAGATATGAGACAAGAATTCCCAGCATTGTTTCACTGATGTAAATGTTTATTCGGTTTTAATTACATGCCTTCTTAATGATATGATTTGGCGATCTGTGATTTCGAGGACGAAATCATATTTTAGGGGGCGAGAAATGTAATGCCCGAGAATTTTATCCTAGTAATCCGTAATTATTGATTTATAATTTGATGTGATTATGAGAGGATTAACCGAGACACGATTTGAGGTAACGTGTGATAATTTATGTGCGAGGACAGTGCCTCTCGCGCACGTGCGCGACGTGATGCGCGCCCATGCGCCAAATGGGCAGAAGACCTCGCGCATTTGCGCGACATGAGGGCGCACAAATGCGCGAGCTACACAGGTCGAGTCCAGAGAGCCTCGCGCATATGCGCGGAATTGAGGCGCGCATATGCGCGAGCGGCTGGGAAGACACGCGCCGAGACATACTGTCTCGCGCATATGCGCCGAGAAGGGTCGCGCATATGCGCGAGACGTGTTGCATGTAGGATGAGCCATTTGCTTTACATGCGTGAACGTATATATATATATATACAAAACGTACGAAAATCATTCAGAATCAGAAAAGAATCGAGAAAAAGTCTTTGTGAAGTTATAGAAAATCCTTACGCCTTTTGTGAGAAATTCGTCTGTCCGATTTTGAATCCGACTTCGATACTGTGTTCCTATCGACGCAGGCTACAACTGGACGTAAGTTTTACTACGGTTTGACATGTTTTGAAATTATGATATTGTCAGAATTGCATGGAATTCATATATGATGTTCTTGACATAGTAGACATCATAGAATCGAAGTCAGATTAAGAAACAGATTGATTATGGAATTGTTATGAATTTCAGAGTTAAATTTACTGAGATGTGATGTCAGATTTGTACGGTGGTTGATTATAAATTATTGCAATTAGTATATACTGGTGTGGTATCGCCGGTATCGCAAGATTGTACTGTTGTACCGTCAGAATTTGATAAGACGGGGATGTTTTGATTTGAATAGAATATTGATACAGTATATTGATATTGTCATTGCCAGATTGAACATTGACAGGCTTTGAGTCGAGACTTCGATTGTATCAGAGCGACAGAATAAAAGGTATAAATAAATGTTGATTCGGGATTGCACAACTCGAGTTAGGTTTGACTTGAGTTTCCCAAAATCACATACTTTATTTTATTGCATTGATATTTGCAGATTATCAGATTGATATGTTTACTCTATTGAATTATAGCAGAGCCATAGTTTGAGTCTTGGGCAGATTTGCCTAGCTACGGCAGAACCGCCGAGTCTTTGTCAGAACCACGAACACTCTAGACTTACGGTGTATCGATGAGCTTAGATGTAGATCGACGTCTATTGTAGACATTCGATACAGCATACCTAAGTCTAAATTAGATCGGGATCCCTACGTTAGAAATAAGTTGAGATAAGATAATAAGTCATTGACTTAAATACAGATTCGTATTGATTCATGTAGTCAGATTAGATACATGTTTTAATGATTGTTTATGCTTTTATATATGTTTTATATGATTGCATTGATACATTGTTTATACTGGGATATTTATATCTTACCGGAGTTATCCGGCTGTTGTCTTGTCTGTATGTGTGCATGGCAACAGGTGGGACAGGTTCAGGGTCACAGAGGTGAAGAAAGATCGAGTTAGAGTGGAGACTATGGACTTGGACTAGAGTTAGGGTTTAAATACTTGTTATATAGTTGTTAAACCTTAGTTGAGACTGATTTTATATAGTGCAAGATTTGTACTTTTAATACTGACGTGTATGTTAAGATGTATGCCATTACGTTCCGTAATTTTAAAAAAAATTTAGACCCTTTTTATTATAATTAGTTAAATTAGTCCCAATGACGATTAATAAGATGCTTAGCGTCCGGGTCCCCACATCGGGGTTCATGTAGGTGCTGAAAATTCGCATTTTGAAGGAAAAAGTGCACGGACTCCATGTCTGAGTTCGTGATAGGGTCCGGGTAGTCTCTGAACTTGCAAACTCGCGAAAATTCACTAACTTCTTAATTCATTCTTCCGATCCAAGCCTAGGGACCATGAACTAACACCTCGAGACTCATCTATTACATTAATTCAAACCCGTACAAACACACCAAACGTCCCCAAGAATCGACAAGCAACTTCAATACAACAATAACCCGTAATTCGACATCATTTCGCTTCCTACGACTTCTATTACATCCCAAGTCATTCTCGACCCTAACGAACCACCAAATAAAACCTAAATACATCCCATAACATATCTAGATGTAGTAGCACAAGCCCAAAGGAGCCCAACAAAGCGTGCAACAATAAAACTTCAAGAACACATCAAGAACGCTTTTTCAGAAAAACGTAGTTTGAGCATTCCCACGAAAACAATCATAACTTACTCATTTCTCATCCAAATATTTCAAATTTACTGTCAAATTGAAGTTAATAAAAAGTTATATATTTTATATGTTGAAAGCATTTCCAGAAGATCTACCGAAAAGTCACAATATTTTACATGACAACAAATTTCGAGTTTTAAGATCTAAAATCGTTTCAAAACCGATCCAATAAATTTTTGCTCAAACTTTTTACAACATACATGGATTTTTACGCATAATAAACATAAGAACATATAACATAACAAGATCGATGCAAAAACAAAATATTAGACATGCCTTTTGATATTTAACGTTACCGAAACGACGACACCGAATCAGGAAAGATGCGAGGGTTGATCCGAGACGAAAGTGGCACGATTTTCTTGAAGGAAACTCAACGAGAATTGCTTGAAAAATTCAGAGGATAGGGGCGGCTGCTAGAACTCCAAGAACCCTAGGTTTTTTGCTCTAAAAAAATATGAATGGATGGAATAAAAAAGTGTGTTATGTGATGTCGTGTGAGTGTGTGTGTTAAAATGTGTGTGAGTGTTTTAGGAAATAAATTAGTAAAATTATTTGCTAATTACTCAATTAACAAAGCTAATTAAAGTGCTAATTAAAATATTAATAAAAATGTTAATTCTCACTACTAAGCAAAGTCCGTTAATTTAAAATAAAATACACATGTACTAGACTTTAAAAGTTTAAAATCTTAAAATTACCTAATAAATTAAATTAGGCTTTTAAAATGCTAAAAATTAAATAAACCTATATAAATGCCCCAAACCCAACTTAAAATATAATAGCACATTTTAAAAATTGCCAAAATCGTCGCCAGTGTCTTTTCATGATCCCGCATCGAATAATCGCCTGAAACATGAAACTCAAGAAACATTTTAACGTGCATCACATAAACATAAATAATTAAAATAATACAATTTATTAAATCACCCATCGCTAAAAATCATTTTAAAATAAATAATTTAACAATAAAAAAAATTCATGGGTTTTACATGTACAGAATTTGGGCTCTACAGTTTCTCCCCACTTAAATAAATTTCGTACTCGAAATTAAGTCTTACCAAAAAACTCCGGGTAGTGAATTCTCATATCTGCCTCGGTCTCCCAAGTGTGCTCCTCCACTGATTGATTCAGCCACCGGACCTTGACCAGCTTGGTTACTTTGTTCCGAAGTCTCTGTTCCTGTCGGTCTAGGATTGGGGCAGGTCTTTCCGCATACGATAGATCTGGAGCAAGCTGCAACGGCTCATAACTCAAAACATGCGAAGGATTTGCTAAGTACTTCCTCAGCATCGAAACGTGGAACACATTGTGTTCACCGGCCAGATTCGGCGGTAGGGCTACACAATAAGCTAGTTTCCCAACTTTGTCAAGAATATCGAATGGTCCAATAAATCTCGGACTATGCTTGCCTCTCTTCCCAAATCTCATAACACCCTTCATAGGTGCTATCTTTACAAAAACGTGATCACCTACGACAAACTCAAGATCTCTTCTTCTTTTTTCAGCATAACTCTTTTGGCCACTCTGGGCGGTCTATATCCTGTCACGAATCTTGACCACCACATCTGCAGTCTGCTGAAAAATCTCTGGACCAAGTTCCAATATCTCACCGACTTCATCCCAATGAATCGGCGATCTGCACTTCCTTCATACAATGCCTCGTAGGGAGCCATATCTCTAGATGATTGAAAACTGTTGTTGTTGGTAAACTCCACTAGAGGTAGCTTAGATTCCCAAGTCCCATGGAAATCGATCATACAGGCTCGCAATAAATTTTAAAAAATCTGAATCACTTGCTCAGACTGGTCATTTGTCTGAGGGTGGAAAACTGTACTTAATAGCAACTTCTTCCCCATGGCTGCATGCAAACTCTTCCAAAAGGACGATGTAAACCTTGGGTCCCTGTCGGACACAATAGAAACTGGGATCCCGTGCAATCAACTATCTCCCTGATATAGAGCTCCGCCATACTGCGACATGGAGAAAGTCGTCTTCACTGGCAAGAAGTGTGCCGACTTAGTATGTCGATCCACTATAACCCAAATAGCATTGAATCCTCTGACAGACCTCGGCAAACCAATAACGAAGTCCATGCCGATATTCTCCCACTTCCACTCGGGAATAGGGAATGGCTTAAACATCCCTGCTTGCCTCTGATGCTCTGCCTTCACCTACTGACAAGTGAGACATTCAGACACAAATCGGCGGATGTTTCTCTTCATACCTGACCACCAATACAGAATCTGTAAATCCTTGTACATCTTGGTACCTCCTAGATGAATGGAATACGGTGATGCATGTGCCTTTGTCAAAATATCATCTCTAATCGAATCAACACTAGGCACCCACATCCTTCCTCTTCACCTCACAATACCATCGGACACTGTGTAGAGTACACTGCCCTTGGCTTCATCCTTCAGTCGCCATTTCTGCAACTGCTGATCTGAAGGCTGACCTCTATGGATTCGGTCAAACAAAGAAGAGTGGACTGTCAGATTAGACAGCTTAGGAGTTCTTCCCTTAGGATACACCTCTAAGTCAAATATCTGAATCTCTGACTCAAGAGATCTCTATACTGACAGCTGTGCCACGACTGTAACTTTTCTGCTCAAAGCATCTGCCACAACATTAGCTTTCCCTGGATGGTAGCTAATTTTACAATCGTAGTCTTTCACTAACTCTAGTCACCGTCTTTGTCTCATATTCAGTTCTTTCTGCGTGAAGAGATACTTGAGACTCTTGTGATCTGTGAATATCCGGCATTTCTTGCCATACATGTAATGTCTCCATATCTTCAATGTAAAGACGACAGCGACTAACTCAAGATCATGGGTCTGGTAGTTTTTCTCATGCACCTTCAACTGTCTGGAGGCATAAGCTATGACCCGACCATGCTGCATCAAAACTGTGCCTAAACCGAGCTTAGAGGCATCGGTGTATAACACAAAATTGCCTTGCACTGCTGGCATGGCTAACACTGGCGCTGAAATAAGAGCTTGCTTCAAAGTATCAAAGCTCTTCTGACATTCATCACTCCACACGAACTTGGCATTCTTCTTGGTCAATGAGGTGAGTGGCACTGCAATCGAAGAAAATCCCTGAATAAATTTCCTGTAGTAGCCTGCTAAGCCTAGGAAACTACGAATCTCTGATGCATTATTCTCTTCAACCCATTCTTTAACTGCTGCTACCTCAGCTGGATCCACCTCAATGCCACCGCTTGAAATTACATGACCCAAAATCGCTACCTTCTCCAACCAAAATTCACACTTACTGAATTTTTCAAACAGCTTGCGACTCCACAAGACCTGCAAAACTGTACCCAAATGCAGACTGTGCTCCTCATGGCTCTTCGAGTAAATGAGAATGTTGTCGATGAACACTATGATGAACTGATTTAGGTAGGGCTGGAATACTCGATTCATCAAGTCCATAAAAATCGCTAGAGCATTCGTCAGTCCAAACGGCATCACTGAAAACTCGTAATGCCCATACTTGGTTCTGAAGGCTGTCTTATGAACTTCTGTATCTTTTACCTTCAGCTGATGATACCCTGATTGAAGATATATCTTAGAGAACAATGTAGCTCCCTGCAACTGATCAAACAAATCCTTGATCCTTGGAAGTGGGTATTTATTCTTAATCGTTACCTTGTTTTGTTCTCGGTAATCGATACACAGTCTCATGCTCTCATCTTTCTTCTTCACGAAGTGTACTGGTGCGCCCCATGATGAGAAACTAGGGCGAATGAATTCCTTGTCAAGAAGCTCCAGAATCTGCGGTTTGAGCTCTAACATCTCAGCTGGAGCTCGTCGGTACGGTGCCTTAGAAATTGGCACAGTGCTTGGCACAAAATCAATAGCGAACTCCACCTCTCTCTCTGGTGGAAGGCCTGTGACGTCAGTTGGAAAAACGTCAGGAAAATCTCTTACCACTGACATATTAGATATCGACGAAGTGGATACGTCAGGTACGGAAATAATACTGGCCAAGAAAGCTTGATGTAACATACCGTACTTTTTGCTACTTAAAATTTGCGGAAAAATTAAAAATTTTCTTAAAAGAGTAACCAAACTTCAAAGTCGATAAAGTAAACACGTCCCCAAAAGTAGATGCAACAAAAGATTTAAAAATAAGGTTCGACCAAAGTATTTGTTCACAATCTCATAACCAGTAGCGCGAAATCAGAGTATTTAACATTTCATAAAGACTTAAAACTTGGGCGGTCCTCGGGTCTAGCCTCCTGCTCATTCCAAGCCAGCTCCTTGGTCCCCACCCCTAGTCTACTCAAAATCATCCTCACCTGCATCGATCAAGTCTAGTGAGTCTAAAAACTCAACACGTATAAACTGGAAGTAACAAGTAATATGTAATAAAATCACAGACAACATTAAAATAGGAAGTACATACTGAAACTTGAACTTGCATATCAAAAGCTTGAACATACGTACGTACATACATAGACGTGCCATTGTCATAAAATTTTTCTTAAACATGCTTGCATACTTGAACATACATAACTTCATCATTTTGCGTAGAGGATGTTTCAAAGCAAGTGACCCATAACATAAATTGCCTTATCAGACTAAACCACAGTACTGGGCAGACAGGGACGAATCCACTGCCACATACATGAGATCCACGTTCATGCTTTAATGGGTGTATTGGTCCTCGTGCATGATTTAACGCTTTCCAATCCTGATCTAAACCCGTTCATGATTTAACGGGGTGGATTGGTCCCTGGTCATGCTTTACCGCTTTCCAATCTCATACATAAATTGGTCACAAGACATTTAGCATACATCAAAAACTTAAAGGTATTTTCTTTGCACATGGAACATACTTGCTTGGCGTTGAGGGATTCGTTGGATCTCGTTCGGGACATTGCTGCACATGCTAACATGCTACCATGAATTTTAAGTTCCACAACTTAATCATGCCTATCGAATGCATCATACAATGAATTACTAACTTATGACCTTCTAAAAATGCTCGAGACTTCACCGTAATAACCAACATACTAACCCCCCGACTCAACCCCGAAACAAATCTTGTCAAGAAGTATGAATTTCCTAACCCAAAAGAAGGTACGTACCTTGCTTAAAACATAGTTCAACGTTCCCAAATCAAACTTCATGGCGTCTAAATTAAATTTTAGTATATTAGGACATAACGACTTAATGGTAACCAAATGAAGCAAGAACACCTAGATTTAAAGCAAAAAATCTGCCCGTAGCAGCGCCTAGGCGCTGCTTGATGCGTACCAGCAGCGCTGCGGCATTGCTCTGCAGCACCTAGGCGCTTGCTGGCACGTATCTGCAGCGCTGGGCGCCCGAAGTGCGGCGATGCGGCACTAGCCCTGCGCCAGCACACCCCAAAATTCTGCACACGAGTTCCCTATGACTTCTAATGCATGCACAACTTAACCAACCCGAGACAACACCTCGAAATTCAAATGATCAACCCCATGGACACTCCTAAACACAGCAAGGTACCTCCGACGATTCCCAACGAAGCTTTCAACAAGAACCTCTCAAGAACACATCAATAACAAAAATTTTTCAGAAAACGCAGTTTGAGCAGTCCCACGAAAATGATCATATCTCACTTAATTTTTATTCAAATATTTCTTATTTTATATCAAATCGAAGTTATCAAAAAGATCTACGTTTCAAATGTTGAAAGTTTTCCCAAAATCTCGACCGAAAAATCGCAGTAATTCAAAATACAGTGAAAAACGATATTTCAGATCTAAAAACGTTCAACAATCGATTCGACAAGTTAATGCTCAAACTTGCACATAATATACACATGTTTTCATACATAATCAACATCACAAAACGTAATATAACAAGATCGATGAACAAACAACAGATTATACATGCCTTTTGATAATTAAAAGTACCGAAACGACGATACCGACGCGGGGAAAGATGCGAGGTTGATCCGGGAAGATCGTGGAACGATTTTCTTGCACTAAAGCACACGAAAATCTGCTGGAAAAGAGAAGGAAAGGGGGCGGATGCAAGAACTTGTAGAACCCTAGGTTTTGCTCTTTTAAAAAATAAAAATCTGAATGTGTGTGTGTGTGTTTTACAGTTTCTAGTGTGTGTTATAGTGGGTGTGTGCGTGTGTTTAATAAAATTAGGAGGGGTAATTAGTGAGTTAATTGGCTAATTAAAAACACTAATAACAAATAAACCCACTACATAAAATACTAATACCTCACTAAAATACTAGCATCAATAGATTTAAAATAAATCACACGAAAGATTACTTTAAAAGTTTTAAAATTCTAAAATCACTAAATTAATAATTTAATCTTCAAAATGCTAAACTAAATAAATTATTTAAAATGCCACATCCTTACGTGTACTGATTTTGGGCTCTACACCTGACAACCCTTGTGAATAAGTCTCTGTGCCTGCATGCAAGAGATCATGCGAGGGAAACTTCTCTATCTATTTGGCTCAAAGAGAAACTGCCCCATGCCCAAAAGTCTTACCAACACTGACCTTTTCTAGAAATCATTAAGAACTCTGTTCTTCGTCAGCCAGTCCATTCCCAAGTTAATATCAAATTCTGGCATCGGCAACACGATTAGATCGGCAATACTGGGTGGCCTTGCTGCTCGAGATCGATGTCTCTGACCACGCTAGTAGCTGATAATTCCTCCCCTGATTGGACAGTCACTGAATATCTCACGTCGAGTCCAATAGACTTGACGTCCAGATGATTATCGAACGTTTCCGAAATAAAAGAGTGAGTGGCTCTTGAATCTATCAAGGCCTTCGTGGCTACTCTCTTTTTGAAAATATTTTCTGAGAGACATTGGTACAACACAAAAACTTATAACCCAAAAATTCTAATCTTAACCTCAAGCACACTAGAAATCTCTACACTCTGTTACAAAAATTACTAACTAGCACACTAATAATCCCATATAAAATTGAAACATGCGAGGCAAAAATTATGCTGTGCAAAATTAAATAAGTTACAAGTCAACAAGGTCGTATCTGGGTTTGCCTCCTCTACTTGCATGGAAAACACTCTTCCTTGGTTCGACTGCCTCCATTGCTGGCAGTCTCTCAGCATATGATCGCTGGCTCCGCAGTTAAAGCATTTGCCCGATCCAAATAAACATTGTCCCGGATGCTGGCGGCTGTACTTCGAGCACACTGGGTACTCACCGGGTCTCTAAGGAGCCTTTGGTTGAGGAATAGGACCCCTGCCTTTCAGCGGTCCCTGAAATGATCTCTTCCCCTGATGTCCTAGGAAAGTCCTCTTAAACTGAGGCCGCTGCTGCTGCTGAGGCGCCTCATAGGGCCTCTTGCCCTGCCTATCGACCTCAATGTCCCTCTGGTCCTGCTCTGCCGCCAAAGCTCTCGACACGGCAACTGCATAAGTCGTAGGACCAGCAACTCAAACATCATGGCAAAAGAACGGCCACAACCCATCAATTAAATGCCATAGCTTTTCCCGGACATCATTTGCAATCAGGGGCACAAAGTCACACCCCATCTAAAACTTCTTGACGAAGTCTGCGACGCTGCTGTCTCCTTGTCGCAGCGACATGAACTCTCTGGTCAGGCCGGAGCGTACTTCTTCAGTGAAGTACTAGGAGTAGAAAACCTCCTTGAACCCATTCCGCTTCAGTGTTTGTAAGTTCACTGACACTAATGCGCTTTCCCACCAAAGCCTAGCGTCTTCTGTGAGAAGGAATGTGGCACACCTAACCCTGTCTGCGTCCTACAGCTCCATAAACGCAAAAATGACTTCGATAGACTTAATCCATCCTTCGGCTATCATTAGTTCAGTAGTCCACGAGAACTCCTTCGGATCCATCCTCTTAAACCTCTCATAGACTGCCTCCGGTCTGGGCCTCGCCCCTGTCTCTACTGCAGTCTGGTTCCCCGCAAACTATGCAAAGAACTGGGTCATCCCTGCAAGCATCTGAGCCTGCATATCTGGGGTGGACGAGGAGGAGTGACCCTATCCTCATCCTGAGCTTCCCTATTATCAGCCCTTGCTCCACGGTTAACCAAACATCTGGGAGGCATACTGTTCTAAAATTTTCCCAACACGTAAACCAAATATGCATGAACATCATATCAATATCATAAGATGCACGTAAATTGAACTCAAACATGCACATGCTGAAATCATGACTTGATATATATTACATGAATGAATTTAAAACTTTAAAACTTACAGACTTGAGGTGTGACTTCGTGAGCTTCTCGCATTTGGCAGTAGGCATAACCTTTTAAAAGAACACTGCTCTGATACCAACTGTAACGTACCGTACTTTTAAACAACTTTAAAATTTGCGGAAAAATAAAAATTTTCTTAATTAAATAGAAACCTTCAAATTGCAATAATAATAAATTGATCATTCAAAATATTTGCTACGAAAAGATCACAAATAAAGTTTGCTAAAAACACTTGTTTAAATATCGTAAACAATAATGTAAAATCAGAGTATTTGAAACATTGCATAATTTGTTAAAAACATGGGCGGTCATCGGGTTTAGCCTCCTGCTCAGTCGAAGTCGGCATATTGGTCCCCACCCCTCGTCTCCTAAAACTCATCGTCACCTGCATCGATCAAGTCTAGTGAGTCTAAAGACTCAACACGTATAAACTTGATATAACAAGTAATACGTAATAAAACCACATGAATCTTTAAAGTAGAGTGCACATACTTGAAACTTGAACGTAATAGCATAAACATACTTGAAACTTGAACATAATAGCATAAACATAGACGTGCCATCATCATAAAACTTTTCATAAACATGCTTGCTTCATACATACTTGAACATACATAAACTTCATCATTTTGCGTAGAGATATGTTTAAAAGCAAGTGACTCATACATAAATGCGTCTGATCAGACTAAACCACAGTACTTGGCTGACAGATAAAGTCCACTACCACATACATGATATTCCCGGTCATGCTTTACCGGGTGGATTGGTCCCTGGTCATGCTTAACTGCTTTCCAATCCTGATCTAAACCTGGTCATGCTTTAAACGGGGTGGAGAGGTCCTCGGTCACGTTCACCGACTTCCAAACCCGTTCATAATTTGGTCACAAGACATTTAGCATACCTAAAAAACATAAAATATTTTTTTTTGCACGTCGAACATACGTACGTGGCGTTGAGGGATTCGTTGGATGTCGCTTGGGGCCACTGCTGCACGTACTAACAGGAGTACGAATAACTCTTGCATAACTTAGACGTATAGTCATGCTCAAACCAAAAATGACAAAACATTCTAAATCTCTCGGGACTTGACCTCGTTTAATCATTGAACTAAATCATAACATCAAACCCCAAAACAATCACTAAAAAAATGTAATATTTAAAAAAAAAATTTAAAGAAGGACACGGAACCCAAAGGTCCATGTAGGTGCTGGAAATTTGCATTTTGAAGGAAAAAGTGCACGGACACCGTGACCGGGTCCGGGAAGGGGTCCGGGTTGTCTGTGAACTTGCAAATTCGCGAAAATTCACTAACTTATTGATTCATTCTTCCAATCCAAGCCTAGGGACCATGAACTAACACCTCGAGACTCATCCTAGGATGCTATTACATTGATTCAAACCCGTACAAACACCCCAAATGTCCCAAGCATCGACAAGCAAGTTCAATACAACAATAACACGTAATTCGACATGATTTCGCTTCCTAGGACTTCTATTACATCCCAAGTCATTCCCGACCCAAACGAACCACCAAATAACACCTAAATACATCCCATAACATATCTAAATGCAGTAGCACAAGCCCGGAGGTTCCCAATGAAGCCTGCAACAATAAAACTTCAAGAACGCATTTTCAGAAAAATGCAGTTTGAGCAGTCCCACGAAAACAATCATAACTCACTCATTTCTTATCCAAATATTTCGTATTTACTATCAAATCGAATGTATCAAAAATTTCTACGTTTTACATGTTGAAATTGTTTCCAGAAAATCGACCGAAAAGTTGCAATATTTAACATGACAACAAATTTTGAGTTTTCAGATCTAAAATCGTTTCTAAACCGATCCAAAAAATTTTTGCTCCAAATTTTTACAACATACATGGATTTTTACGCATAATAAACATAAGAATATATAATATAACAAGATCGATGCAGAAACAAAAGATTATATATGCCTTACGATATTTAACGTTACCGAAACGACGACACCAAAGCGGGAAAGATGCGAGGGTTGATCCGGGACGAACATGGCACGATTTTCTTGAAGAAAACTCAACGCGAATTGCTGGAAAAATTCAGAGGATAGGGGCGGCTGCTAGAACTCCAAGAACCCTAGGTTTTTTGCTCTAAAAAAATCTGAATTGATGGAATAAAAAAGTGTGTGTGTGTGATGTCGTGTGAGTTTGTGTGTGTTAAAGTGTGTGTGCGTGTGTTAGGAAATAAATTAGGGAAATGATTTGCTAATTACTCAATTAACAATGCTAATTAAAGTCCTAATTAAAATATTAATAAAAATGTTAATTCTCACTACTAAGCAAAGTCCCCTATTTTAAAATAAAATACACATGTGCTAGACTTTAAAAGTTTAAAATCTTAAAATCACCTTATAAATTAAATTAGGTTTTTAAAATGCTAAAAATTAAATAAACCTTTAAAAATGGTCCAAACTCAACTTCAAATAAAATACCACATTTTAAAAATTGCCAAAATCGTCGTCGGTCTCTTTTCCTCGATCTCGCATCGAATAATCGCCTGAAACATGAAACTCAAGAAATATTTTAACGTACATCACATAAACATAAATAATTAAAATAATGCAATTTAACAAATCACGCTTCGCTAAAAATCTTTTTAAACTTAAATAAATAATTTAAAAATTAAATAAATGCATGTGTTTTACGTGTACTGAATTTGGGCTCTTCAAATCCACTCAGTAAAGTATGACCGGGGATCTCATGTATGTAGTAGTGGACATCCCTGCCAACCCAATACTGTTGTTTAGTCTAATGAGGCGCATTTATGTATGCGTCACTTGCTTTGAAATATATCTCTACACAAAATGATGATAATTTTGTATGTTCACGTATGTATGATGCAAATACGTTTATGAAAATGTTTAAAAAGTTTTACGATACGATGGCACCTCTATGTTTGTGTAAGTACGTTCAAGTTTAAGTATGTGCGCTCTACTTTTGAATGCATGTGGTTTTATTAAATATTATTTGTTATTAACATTTTATAATGTTGAGTCTTTAGACTCACTAGATTTGATCGATGCAGGTGAGGACGAGTTTGAGGAGGCGAGAGGTGGGGACCAGTGAGTCGGCTCGAACTGTAATAGCCAATCCTGGTGTACGATACGGTTTAAGTTTTCATAAGTTTATTGACTACGTGGTCAAGTTTAAGTATAGTTTGGATGTTAAGAGTTTCGATTTAGGATTTATAGTATGGTTGGTTATAGATGATGTGTAGTGCTATTGTAACGGCGTTACGATTAAATTCATGATAATTCGTATGTTGAGCCAATTTGCATGAGGCGAATTGGAGTGATTACATAAGACATAGAGGTGTAACTTTCTTATTTTGAGTTTTGTTCAAATCATTGTGGAAGGTAAGCCTAAAGTGCCCCGAAGTGTGTCGTACGTTTCGTCGTTCCTCCAGTGACACATGTTGGGAGATTTAGCATAACCTTTTAGTCAGACCTCCAAATGATTTGAAATTTGGAGAGATTCACGAAAAGGTATAGAACTACAACTTTGTAGTTTAGAACTTTTTCTAATTCGGAAGGGAAAAGGCGTTTATGAAGCGATCTTTAACGTGGCAGTGCCCAGAGTGGCGCCCGAGCGGTAATATATGACCGCCCGAGCGCCACTACTTTTGAAAATTTGGGTTTCGGGCAGAATCATTGGCGCTCGAGCGGTAATTTTCGACCGCCCGAGCGCCGGGCACAGTACCAAAAACGTGTTTTCGGATTTTAAGTGTTTTAATGCAAGAGTTGGTCTCATTTTTCCTCATTTCTACTCATCTTTTTCGTTTCTTCTTCTCTTGGGAGACTAGGGTTCCAATTTCTCTCCTTTCTTTTTTTTAATCCAAACTTCTTGTTAGTTATTTGTGTTGAGAGCAAGATTATTTTGGGATCAAGGAAGCTAAGGTAAGCTTTTGGTTTGGTTATTTCTTAGTTTTTGGTGTTGGAGATGTTATGGGTTTGTGATGGTGTTGATTCTTTGGCTTTTATGGTATTGTTGTTGGATTATTGGGTTATTGATGGTGCAAATTATTGTTTATTGTTGTAGGATTGCTACCAAGAGTATAGAATCAAGGTTTCAAGTGGTTGTAAGTGGAATCTCATTCTTGTGCTCACATGATAGTATATGTATTGTGTTTCAATGGTTTTAACATGTTATTCCCTTTCATTTGATCCATATTATGTATTGAATTACTTGATTGTATATTTGAGACAATTGAATGTTTCAATTGTGAAAAAGGGAATACAAGAGAAAAGAGTTTACAAAGTGTTTGATTAAATGCCCCAAAGAGAGTTTAAATTGTTTTATGGATTGATAGATACATAGTCATAGATTGCATGCAATTAGTTGATCAACGACCATAGGCTTATATCCCTAAGAGTTATCGATTTATATCGATCGGATATAGGTACAGAGACAGAGATACTATATAGATATCAATCCAACAGAGAAAAGAGAAATACCATCTTATAACAATTATTGCTATGTTATTCATGATTCAGAGTTGATGGTATTTAATGTTTTTAAAGCCATGTTTTACAGAGTATGCTATGTACATTGCTATGTAAGAGTTCCACTTGCTGAGTTTTATACTCATTTCAGTTATTCATGTAATGAAGATAAAACCGACGAACCAGGACGTTGATTGAAGCCGGGGTCATATGCATATAGAGATGGAAGGAAGTGGAAGATTATTTTGTTATACATGATCAAAATGATATTTTGTATTTTGACGCAACACTTTTTGGATCATGTATATTCTTTTGATGGTATATATATTGGAAATGTATTTTGAATCCTTCCTCCCTTTAAAGAAAAATTTTAAATTCCGCTGTTATTTTATAAAATTGGTCAGAGGTGTCACATTTAGTGGTATCAGAGCACCGTTCTTCGGAACAATGCATATGACTTCGTCTACTTTCAACGGTCCGGGTATGTCTTCTTCTACTTCTATTCATTGTTATCTATTGATATGTATTGTGTGAGCACATTGTAGGAATAGATGGCTCCTAAGAGAAAGGCTGCAGAGGGTGAGGATAGTTCTTCCTCTAGAGTTGTCGATGAGTTCGGCAAGTTGTTGAAAGAGCAAGCTAAGGTCCATAGTGAGAAGATCCAACAGTTGCTACGTATGCAAGGTACAGGCCAAGGTAGAGGACATGGTAGAGGCCAAGTGGCTCAGGCAATGGGAACCGATGGGATCTTTACTGCTTTCAAGAGGATGGATCCACCTGAATTTGCAGGAAGCACTGACCCGTTAGTGGCCGTAGAGTGGATCAAGGCACTTGAGGCGATTTTCGATCATCTCAACTACGAAGACAAAGACAGAATCAGTTGTGCAGTGTTCATGTTGGTCAAGGCTGCACGAATTTGGTGGAATGCTACCAAAGTTAGTGTGGATATTTCGACATTGAAGTGGCCAGAGTTCACTGATCTCTTTTACGACAAGTACTTCCCAGATGCACTTCGAGCGCGGAAGGTGACTGAGTTTCTAGAACTTCGTCAAGGAGGTATGAATGTCGATGAGTATATTCTGAAGTTCGAGGAGGGCTGTCTGTTTGCCCCATACATTGCCTCCAATGACAAAGACAAGGGTGCTCATTTCATTAGAGGCCTTCGAGCAGAGATCAGAAGGGACATCAATATGTCCAAAGCTGTGACATTCAAGGAGATTGTGTCTAAGGCCTTGTTGGCCGAACAAGATGAGAAAGACATTGCCAGAGAGAAACAAGCGAGGCAGCAGGCCATTGCTCAGAGAGGCCAGGGTTCGAATCAAAGAGAAAAGGATCGTTTCAAGGGGAAAGGCAAGTTAGAGCCGAGTCCTAAACCACCGACAGTTCCATCTGATCCCGAGAAGCCATTGTGTCCCAAGTGCAGTAGACATCATCAAGAAGAGTGCAGATTTGGTACTTACACTTGTTATCGATGTGGCACTGCAGGCCACATTGCCAAAAATTGTCCTAGAGGAACAAGTAAAGAGAAGGTTCAGGGTCGCATCTTTACCATGACGAAGGAAGGTATAAACCATAATTCTTCTGTGATCTCTAGCACTATTTTAATTTCAGGCAGAGTAGCTACGACATTGATTGATACAGGTGCTACGCATTCTTGTATGTCTGAACTATTTTTGAGATCTTTGGGTATAGTTCCTTCTGTTATTCCCCTCCAGTTTAATGTTGTATTGCCTTCGGGGGATGTGTTGTGCCCGACATCTATTGTATATGCGTGCTCTGTTCAAATTGATGAGCGAGTGGTTTATGCCGACTTGATTGTTATCCTGATGGTTGCGTTTGATATTATACTTGGCATGGATTGGCTATGAACCTATCGTGCAGTGATTGATTGCGTTGCTAAGACAGTGAAATTTGCAGATGATGGCAATAAGGAAGGTATGCTCGCCAGTGCAGGTACTTCGCTGGTCCTTCCTTTTATTTCGTTTCTTGAGGCTAAGAAGTTGTTGTTTAGAGGTCGTGATGGGTTTTTGGCTTCGATTGTGGATGTGGATAGAATTGTGAAGTTGAATATTGATGATATTGATGTTGTGAGAGAGTTCTCTGATGTTCTTGAGGATGATGTGCCGGGTTTACCGCCGGACAGAGATGTGGAGTTTGTGATTGACCTAGTTCCAGGTACGGTTCCTATTTCCAAGGCTCCGTACAGAATGGCCCCTACAGAGATGAAGGAGTTGTAGACGCAGTTGCAGGATCTTTTGGATAAAGGTTTCATTCGACCGACTTCTTCGCCTTGGGGAGCTCCGGTTCTTTTCGTCAAGAAGAAAGATGGGTCCTTGCGTCTTTGCGTTGATTATAGAGAGATCAACAAGGTGACTATCAAGAATAAATATCCGTTACCACGGATAGATGACTTGTTTGATCAGCTGCAAGGAGCTACCGTGTTTTCGAAGATTGATTTGCAATCTGGCTATTATCAGTTGAAGGTTAGGGAGTCTGATATCCCTAAGACGGCGTTCCGGACCAGGTACGGTCATTATGAGTTCCTTGTGATGTCTTTTGGTCTGACTAATGCTCCTTCAGTTTTCATGGATCTTATGAACCGAGTGTTCAAGCCTTATTTGGATAGCTTTTTCATTGTTTTCATCGATGATATATTGATCTATTCCAAGACCAGAGAGCTTCATGCAGAGCATCTCAGAGTTGTTCTTCAGTTGTTGAGAGAGAAGAGATTGTATGCTAAGCTGAAGAAATGTGAATTCTGGTTGGAGCAGATTTCTTTCTTAGGCCATGTCGTTTCGAAGGATGGTATAGCTGTTGATCCAGTGAAAATAGAGGCGATTCAGAAGTGGCCTAATCCTACCACTGTATCAGAGGTACGCAGTTTTCTTGGATTGGCGGGTTATTATCGTCGTTTTATTTTAGATTTTTCAAAGATTGCCCTGCCATTAACCAATCTGACGAGGAAGACTGTGAAGTTTGAGTAGTCCAATGAATGCCAGAGTGGATTCCAAGAGCTGAAAGATAAGTTGACGCAGCTCCTGTTCTTGCATTGCCCAGTGGTTCAGAGGATTTTGTTATTTATACTGACGCGTCGAAGAAGGGCCTTGGTGCAGTGCTGATGCAACGTGGAAAGGTTATAGCCTATGCTTCTCGCCAGTTGAAGGACTACGAGAAGAATTATCCTACGCATGATTTGGAGCTGGCAGCTGTGGTTTTCGCCCTGAAGATTTGAAGACATTATTTATATGGCGAAAAGTGTGAAATCTTCACGAACCACAAGAGTTTAAAGTATTTGTTTTCTCAGAAATAATTCAATATGCCACAGAGACGGTGGTTAGAGCTTGTCAAAGACTATGATGTGACGATCAGTTACCACCCAGGAAAAGTGAATGTTGTAGCGGATGCTTTGAGCCGTAAGTCGAGTTCCTCTTTGAATTCTATGATTCAGAAGCCATTGTTGTTAGACTTGCAGCGAGAAGAGATAGCTTTGGTGGTTCCGGGAACCATTGCTCGTTTGTCAGCGTTGGTCATTCGGGCTACATTGACGGACAGGATCCGTAGAGAGCAAGTCAATGATTTACAGTTGCCAGATTTGAGAGCCGGAGCAGAGGAGAGATGTAATTCAGAGTTTGGATTGAATGGAGATGGTTTGGTGACTTTTAGAGGCCGTATTTGTATTCCTGTTGGTGATGATATTCGGCGAGACGTCTTGACAGAGGCACATACCGCGCCATATTCGATACATCCAGGTGGTACCAAGATGTATCAGGATCTTCGTAGACTCTATTGTTGGCCAGGTATGAAGAAAGATATTGCCATGTTTATTTCTCAGTGCCTAACGTGTCAGCAGGTGAAGATCGAGCACCAGAGAACTGCTGGGACATTGCTATCTTTGCCGATTCCTCAATGGAAATGGGAGCATATTACGATGGACTTCGTGACTGGTCTTCCCAGAACGCAGAAAGGTTTTAACTCTATTTGGGTTATTGTTGATCGGTTGACCAAGTCAGTGCATTTTCTTCCAGTCAAGACGACTTATTCTATGAACCAGTATGCCGAAGAGTACATAGCAGAGATTGTTAGACTTCATGGTGTTCCTGTGTCGATCGTGTCTGATCGTGACCCTAGATTTACTTCAGAGTTTTGGAAGAGTTTGCACAGAGCTATGGGTTCACGGTTAGCATTTAGTATAGCATATCACCCAGAGTGACGGTCAATCAGGGAGGGTTATTCAGATTCTAGAGGATATGCTCAGAGCATGTACTATTGATTATCCTGGTAGCTGGGATTCCAAATTGCCTCTTGTTGAGTTCACGTACAATAATAGTTACCAAGCGACGATTGGCATGGCACCGTATGAAGCACTTTATGGCAGGAAGTGTAGATCTCCCTTGTATTGAGATGAGATTGGTGAGAGGAAGATGTTGGGTCCAGAGTTGGTCCAACAGACAGCTGATGTTGTTGCTGTTATTCGAGAGAGGATGAAGACAGCGCAGTTGAGACAGAAGAGTTATGCTGATGTGCGTCGTAGACCGTTGCAGTTTGAGGTTGGCGACCATGTGTTCTTGAAGATAGCACCTCTCAAGGGTGTGATGCGGTTTGGCAAGAAGGGAAAGTTGAGTCCGAGATTTATTGGCCCATTTGAGATCTTGGACAGAGTTGGTGATCGAGCTTACAGGTTATCCCTACCGCCAGATCTTGATAGAGTTCATAATTTTTTTCATGTTTCGATGCTCAGGAAGTATATTGCGAATCCTTCCCATGTTCTTCGTCACGAGCCATTGGATTTGACGCCGAATTTGACGTACCAAGAGATTCAGGTCCAGATTCTGGATCGCAAAGTCAAAGTGTTGAGAAACAAAGAGATCGGCATTGTTAAAGTTCTTTGGAGGAATCATTTGATTGAAGAAGCCACGTGGGAACCAGAGGATGAGATGAAAGAGAAGTATCCCGAGTTGTTTGCGCAGTGACGTCAATTTCGGGGACGAAATTCCTCTAAGGAGGGGAGATTGTAATAGCCAAGCCTGGTGTAAGGTACGGTTTAAGTTTTCATAAGTTTATTGACTACGTGGTCAAGTTTAAGTATAGTTTGGATGTTAAGTGTTTCGATTTAGGATTTATAGTATGGTTGGTTATAGATGATGTGTAGTGCTATTGTAGCGGCGTTACGATTAAATTCATGATAATTCGTATGTTGAGCCAATTTGCATGAGGCCAATTGGAGTGATTAGATAAGACATAGAGGTGTAACTTTCTTATTTTGAGTTTTGTTCAAATCATTGTGGAAGGTAAGCCAAAAGTGCCCCGAAGTGTGTCGTACGTTTCGTCGTTCCTCCAGTGACACATGTTGGGAGATTTAGCATAACCTTTTACTCAAACCTCCAAATGATCTGAAATTTGGATAGATTCACGGAAAGAAATAGAACTACAACTTTGTAGTTTAGAACTTTTTCTAATTCGGAAGGTAAAAGGCGTTTCTGAAGCGATCTTTAACGTAGCAGTGCGCAGAGTGGTGCCCGAGCGGTAATATATGACCGCCCGAGCACCACTACTTCTGGAAATTTGGGTTTCGGGCAGAATCATTGGCGCCCGAGAGGTAATTTTCGACCGCCCGAGCGCCGGGCACAGTACCAAAAACGTGTTTTCGGCTTTTAAGTGTTTTAATGCAAGAGTTGGTCTCATTTTTCCTCATTTCTACTCCTCTTTTTCGTTTCTTCTTCTCTTGGGAGACTAGGGTTCCAATTTCTCTCCTTTCTTTTATTTAATCCAAGCTTCTTGTTAGTTATTTGTGTTGAGAGCAAGATTATTTTGGGATCAAGGAAGCTAAGGTAAGCTTTTGGTTTGGTTATTTCTTAGTTTTTGATGTTGGAGATGTTATGGGTTTGTGATGGTGTTGATTCTTTGTCTTTTATGGTATTGTTGTTGGATTATTGGGTTATTGATGGTGCAAATTATGGTTTATTGTTGTAGGATTGCTACCAAGAGTATAGAATCAAGGTTTCAAGTGGTTGTAAGTGGAATCTCATTCTTGTGCTCACATGATAGTATATGTATTGTGTTTCAATGGTTTTAACATGTTATTCCCTTTCATTTGATCCATATTATGTATTGAATTACTTGATTGTATATTTGAGACAATTGAATGTCTCAATTGTGAAAAAGGGAATACAAGAGAAAGAGTTTACAAAGTGTTTGATTAAATGCCCCAAAGAGAGTTCAAAATGATTTATGGATTGATAGATACATAGTCATAGATTGCATGCAATTAGTTGATCAACGACCATAGGCTTATATCCCTAAGAGTTATCGATTTATATCGATCGGATATAGGTACAGAGACAGAGATACTATATAGATATCAATCCAACAGAGAAAAGAGAAATACCATCTTATAACAATTATTGCTATGTTATTCATGATTCAGAGTTGATGGTATTTAATGTTTTTAAAGCCATGTTTTACAGAGTATGCTATGTACATTGCTATGTAAGAGTTCCACTTGCTGAGTTTTATACTCATTTCAGTTATTCATGTAATGAAGATAAAACCGACGAACCAGGACGTTGATTGAAGCCGGGGTCATATGCATATAGAGATGGAAGGAAGTGGAAGATTATTTTGTTATACATGATCAAAATGATATTTTGTATTTTGACGCAACACTTTTTGGATCATGTATATTCTTTTGATGGTATATATATTGGAAATGTATTTTGAATCCTTCCTCCCTTTAAAGAAAAATTTTAAATTCCGCTGTTATTTTATTAAATGGGTCAGAGGTGTCACACGAACTATGCAGAGGCTAAACCCGAGGACCTCCTATGTTTTCAAGAATTTTCAAGCATGTTAATTTTGTTACTCTGATTTTATGAAACTATTTCACGATGGTTAAACCAGTACCTTTTTGGCTAACTTTGTTTGTAATCATTTTTATTTCAAATACTTTAGACGAGCAATTTATTTTTATCGCAATTTGATAGATTATTATTTATTTAAAGAAATTTTTATTTTTCCGCAAATTTTAAGTAGTTCAAAATACATATGTTACAAGTTAGGTCAGTAACTGAGTGATCAGTTAAAAACTGAGTCAGTTCAGTTGAAGACCAACTGACTATTGTCTTATCAGTTAACAATTTTAAATTCGATATCCCCCCTCATTAAATGCATATAAATAAAAGAGGGTAGAAGAAACTCAGTCTGAATGAGTTAAGTGCATTCTGTTAACTGATGTCTCTTCGTCTTTTTCTACTTCTTCAATACGGATCTGTCTATAAATAAGATTATTGTCATTAGATAATAACAACACCAATTAATCACAGATAGATAGATCAAGCAGTTCCAACAACCCTCTTCCTGCATCAACACTTCGCCATTTGGAGAGTATGAAGGAAGCTATAGAAGAGCTTGTCTTGTTGAAATTCATGTCCACCTGGACTAAAGTACAAGCCTCCAAACTATTTAGCGAGATTGATTGGTTGTTATTGATAAACAGAGGGCAACTGAGATAAAGTATAAAATGCGTATCGATGTGATCCACACTTCAGATCTTGCTACTGATGAAGGTCTGTTGGAGTTGATGTTGTTGAAAGAGCAAAGAGTGCTGGAAAAGATTGTATTTTCGGAAGGCTATAGAAGAATTTCCTGTAATGAATTGTCTAGTTGGATGTCCCCTTGGTTAGATGTCGTAGAAAGATAAATAACTCGTGTAATATGTGAAAGATATTATCAATAAATTTGTTACTTCGATTCATTTCTGTTTCATTTTCTGCATGCTAATTGACAATCGACTAACTGATAATCGACTAACTGAATTATAAATAGCAATAACTTATATATCATCATTAAAACAAATATAATGAAGACAGATCAATTAAACCAAGAATATTGCGAAAATGAAAAAAACTTGGTATCAGGTAATGGTTTGGTGAAGATGTCAGCTACTTGTTTATAAGTTTGTATGTATTCCAGTCTGATTGCCTTCTTTAGAGCATGATCTCCGATGAAAATGGTGTTTGACATCCATATGCTTAGTCCTTGGTCGAAGAATTGGATTATATAATCGCAATTGTGCTTGTATTATCACAAAAGATTGTTGATTCTTTTGCAATGACTCCATAATCTTTCAGTTGTTGCTGAACCTAGAGCAGTTGAGCGCAGCAGCTTCTAGAAGGAAGATATTCTGCATTAGTTGTGGAAGTTGCTATGGATGTTTACTTCTTGTTGAACCATGAAATCAGTTTGTCTCCTAGAAACTGACATGATCCAACGGTGCTTTTACGATCAACCTTACACCCTGCATAATCTGAATCTGAATAGCCAACTAAATTGAACGATGAGTCCTTAGAATACCATAAGCCCACATTTTGTGTGCCTTAAGATATTTCAATATACGTTTGGCAGCTAAAAAGTGTGATTGCTTAGGATTTACCTGAAATCTGGCACACATACAAACATCAAATACAATATCAGGACGACTATCAGTTAGGTATAATGAAGAACCTATTAAACCTCTCTAGATTGCCGTTTCAACTGATATTCCCCCTTGATGATTATCTAATTTAATCGAAGAACTCTTGGGAGTAGTTGCAGCTGAACATGTTTCCATGCCAAATTTCTTGAGCAATTCATTCGTGTATTTGGTCTGACTGATAAAGATACCAGTTTCCTGTTGTTTCACTTGCAGACTGAGAAAGAATGTCAGTTCACCCATCATACTCATCTCGATTTTTTCCTGCATTAACTTGGAAAATTTCTGACATAATTTGTGGTTAGTTGACCCAAAAATAATATCAACATATATTTGTATAAATAAAATATGGCCATTCTTTGAAAATTTTAACAGAGTCTTATCAACTGATCCAACAGTAAAATCATGATCAGTTATGAATTTTGAAAGTGTTTCATAACAAGCTCTTGGAGCTTGTTTAAGACCATATATGTAATAGCCAAGCCTGGTGTACGGTACGATTTATGTTTTCATAAGTTTATTGACTACTTGGTCAAGTTTAGGTATAGTTTGGATGTTAGGAGTTTCGATTTATGATTTATAGTATGGTTGGTTATAGATGATGTGTAGTTCTTTTGTAGCGGCGTTACGATTAAATTCATGATAAATTGTATATTGATCCAAATGAGGTGAGGTCTTTTCCATTAGAAATATAAGACATAGAGGTGTAACTTTCTTATTTTGAGTTTTGTTCAAATCATTGTGGAAGGTAAGCCAAAAGTGCCCCGAAGTGTTTCGTGTGTTTCGACGTTCCTCCAGTGTTACATGTTGGGAGAATGGGCATAACGTTTTACTCAGATGTCCAATTGATCTGAAATTTTTAGAGATTTAAGATAAGACAGAGAGCTACAACTTTTTAGTTTACCACTTTTCCAAATTATGAAGGGAAGAGGCATTTCAGAAGCAATCTTTGGAGTGGCAGTGTGCAGAGTGCACGCCCGGGCGGGAATGTTTGTGCGCCCGGGCGGGCCTTGTTCGAAAATTTGGTATTTTGGCCGAGAGTTCCGCGCCCGCGCGGAAAAAGATGTCCGCCCGAGCGGCCAGCGATTTTTAAAAAAAAGCGTGTTTTTGGAGTTTTAAGTGCTTATATACAAGAGTTGCTCTATTTTCTCTCATTTCTTCCCTCATTCTCGATTCTTCTCTCAAGGGGTGAGCTAGGGTTCCATTTTCTTTCTTTTATTCTCTTGATTCTAGCCTCTTGTTGGATTATTGGAGTGAGAGCAAGGTTATTTTGGGTTCAAGAAAGCTAAGGTAAGCTTTTGGTTTAGTTTATTCTTGGTTTTGGAGTTGGGAGAAATCATGGGTTTGGTGATGTGTTGATTTTATTGATTAAGTGATATGGGTTTATGATTATTGAGTTGTTGATGGTTCAATACATGGTTTATTGTTGTAGGTTTTGTACCAAGATTATAGATTCAAGGTGTTCTTGTGGTTTGTAAGTGGAAATTCATCCCTTGTGCTCACATGATTATATATGTATTGTGTTTCAAAGGTTTTATTGTGTTATTCCCTTCATTTGATTCACTATTATGTATTGATACCTTTGTTGTATATTGTGGAGGCAATTGATGTCTCAACTTTGAGAAGGGAATACAAAAGAGAAAGAATATCAAAGTGTTTGATGAAATGTCCCAAAGAAAGAGTTTAAATGTTTTATGGATTGATAGATACATAGTCAGAGATTGCATGCAATTAGTTGATCAACGACCATAGGCTTATATCCCTCAGAGTTGTCGATTTATATCGATGGGATAAGAGCACCACAGACAGAGTTACTATTGATATCAATCCACCATAGTAAAGAGAAATACCATCTCATTGTTATGCTATTGCTACGATATACATGTTTCAGAGTTGATGGTATTTTATGTTTTCAAAGCCATGTTTTACAGATTATACTATGTATCATTGCTATGTAAGAGTTCCACTTGCTGAGTTTTATACTCATTTCAGTTATTTCATGTGATGCAGATAAGAACGACGGACCAGGACGTTGATTGTGGCCTGGAGTCATATGCATACGAAGTTGGAAGGAAGATGTTATTTTGCAAGTATTTTTGGATCATGATCATAGGAATGATATTTTGTATTTTGTTATATCATTTGAATGATCATTTATTTACTTTTAAACATTTTATGGTGATGTATTTTGAAACTCCTTCCATTTGATAGAAAATTTTAAATTCCGCTGCTATTTTTATTGTAAACGGGTCGAGGTGCCACAATATAGAGCTTTGTTCAACTAATAAACATGATCAGAAAGAGAGTGATTAACAAAACCTAGTGGTTGTTCGACAAATACTTCTTCCTACAACTGACCATTTAGAAATGCACTCTTCACGTCCATTTGGTAGACTTTAAAGTTTTTGAAGGAGGCATAAGCAAGGAGTATTTTGATTGCTTCTAGTCTTGAAATTGGTGCATATGTATCGTCATAATCTATTCCTTCTTCTTGCATGTATCCTAGTGCTAAAAGCATCGCTTTATTGCGCAAAACTGAACCATCTTCGTTCAGTTTGTTTCTGTATACCTATTTCGTACCTATAACAGTTTTAGAAACTGGTCTTGGAACTAAGTTCTAGACATTGTTATGGGTAAATTGATTTAGCTATTCTCACATAGCATTTTTCCAGTTAGGATCAGCAAGAGATTCATCAGTTTTCTTTGGTTTCAGTTGGAAAAAAAATCTGAATGAATAAATAAATTAATAATTTGATTTCGAGTTCTTACTTGATCAGATGGATTATCTATCACCAATTCTGGTGGATGAGATTTCTTCCATCTGTATTCAGCATTTGTTGCATCGATCTCAGCAACTGTTTCAGTTGGCAACTGAATGTTCTCTTCATATTCATTTGATCCTGCTTTAGTTGGTAAATTGAATATTGTCATTTTGCTCTACCAATTGATTATCAGGAACAATTTCTTGTTCAACTGATTGATCCAGCACTTTTGGTTCTGGTGTTTGACTGATATTTCGATTGATGTGATTTTCTTCTTTACTATCATCCTCAAACTGATATCTGTAAAGCGATCAACTAGCTCAACTGGATCATTTGGCTTATCAGTTAGTACATATTAATCAAATACCACATGAATTGACTATTCGACATTCACAGTGCATTTTTTAAATACTAATTAAGCTTTATTAATTGATGAATAACCAATAAATATTTTCTTCTGCAGATTTAGCATCAAAAGCTTTTAAATGATTTTTGTCATTATCGAGAATGAAACATCTGCAGCCAAATATTTTGAAATAAGAAACCACACTTTTATGTCCAAGCCAGATATCATATTGCATTTTCAAATGATTTTAATTAATCATCTATCTGTTCTGAGTGTAACACGCAATGTTTACTGCTTCTGACCAAAACCTCTGAGAAATACAAGAATAAGCAATAATTTTTCTAGCAGCTTCTTTAACGGTTTTATTTTTTTTTTCTCAGCTACACCATTTTGCTGAGGTGTTCTAGCTTCTGAGAGCTCAAGCTTGATCCCAGAATTTTCTAAAATTTGCGAAATATGTTGATTGATGAATTCAGTCTATCGATCGGACCTTATTCTATCAATACCAATTGATTTTTCATTTAATAATCTTTTGAAAATTTTAATCAGCTGTGCAGCAGTTTGGTCTTTTTATTTTAAAAAGATAACCCAAGTAAATCTTTAAAAAACATCAACGATCACCAAGGTGTATTTCATTCCCCTAACTCATGACTGGTATAGGACCAAAAATATCCATATGCAGCAGTTCTAAGCAACAGGACGATGTTTTACTCCTCTTGTTTTTAAAATGAAGATCTTACTTGCTTACCAAACTGACATGCTAAACAAATTTTATCCCTTGAAAAATCTATTTTGGGCAAACAAGTTACAAGATCATGGTTACTCAGATAAGCAATAGACTTAAAATTTAGGTGATTCAACCTTTTATGCCATAACCAGTTCTTAGAAAATTTTGAAGCTATAAAACAAACTGGTGCATTTGGTTGATCAGTCCAATTGACTTTGTAAGTGTTTCCACAACGATTGCCAGTTAAATAGTCTCATTAGTTGAGTTTCTAACCATGCACGTGTGTCTGCTGAACTGAACTTAGAAATTTTTGTCTCATCAGTTAATCAAGTTATACTTCAAATTCTCAATTACTAAGACATCTTTGATAATAAAGTTACCATGGATAAGCTTACCCTTACCGCAATTTTACCTTTGGAGTTGTCTCCAAAACTAATGTTTGGACCAGTATATTTGATCAGTTGGGATAGAATATTTGCATTCCCTGTCATATGTCGTGAGCATCCACTGTCCAGATACCAGATTGATTCTTTGTTTGTACCTGTCACCTGCAATCACACACAATGAATAATTTTGGTACCCATATCTATTTGGGTCCTAAACTGATTATTCCTTTAGGAACCCAGACTTGGATCAGTCTGAGTGACTTTCCAGTTGACGTGTTCCATATGATTTTTCCCGGCTTATGTGTTCTTGGTGTGATGTGAGCTGATGAGGCAATATGTGTTTTAGCCTTGTTCAACTGGTTGTTCAGCCGATATCTTTTCTGAACTGACTTGCAGTTATGGTAATTAGAATAGCCATTTTGAGAAATCAGTTGTTTATTGCTGAACCTTTGAGGTTGCCAGCCACACGAATCAGTTGAAGTTTTAGGGCTATATCCAATTCCATACCTTTTAGTCTTGTTCTTATTTTCAATAGGCTATTCAACTGGTCTACTCGACTCAGGTTGTTCTTGTACCACAGCTGATTTGACATAGTGAAAATATTTCCCTTTGCCCATGTTCAGTTTTGGCTGAGTATCACTGGTAGAAGCTTCATCATGATTGCTAAAACCTAAACCAGTTTTATCAGTAACTTATTTTTGCATATCTTGCATTTCAGCTAGTGCAACTGATGATTTATTTCATGCCAGAATAAGCTCAGTTTGCTTTGAATTTTCAAGCATTAACTGCTGAATCATAGATTGATTCTTGCTTCTTTCAGCATTCAGCTCAGCAATCTCCCGTTTAAGACTCAACAGTTCAACTGATTCATCGGTTTTGTGGGGCCCTTAGCTCCTAATCGTTATTACAATGCAATCTGATTAGGGTTAACTAATTACAGCGGAAAACGAGTTTAAATTTTATTTACAATGAGCCCAAATCATTTTATTTGAATACTAAAAATAGTATTTAATCTCACGTCATAAACATGCCCACACGAAATCAAAATCAATCATATACAAACAACTCATATTCTCGGGACATGCCCCGGTATATAGATACATATACATATATACTGGGAACAAGACAAAAACATAAAATCTCAGCCCAAGCTGTGGCTCCCTCCAGAAGTACCCTTTCCGGTCTCCTGATATCCTGGAGTACCTGCCATTGTCCACACACAAAGACAACAATAGCCCCCCTTGGAGGTGCGCAAAGCTCCGTATGGAACAACCAATCATATATATACCACAGCTATCTAAACAATGATATATGGTATGCAATGCATGTATGTCGTGGAGGTATCAGGTCAAATGACCATCCACTGAGCACATGTCAGAATCAATCGAATCGCTATCAAATCAATGCTCGAGCTGGCACACCGGCCAATATGGGATACTCGTATGATAGCGTCGGCAAAGCGCCATCAAATCCCAAATCTCATATCCAATCATATGGGGCCACAATTGTCTATGCTTTACGGGTCATATAATATCGGCATAGCGATTGTGTTCACAAACCCCGGAATCCAATCCAATCATATCAAGGTATCCAAGGATCATAGCTCAACGTGCATGTCATGTATCGATTCATGCATAAAATGATGTGTGTTAACAAAACATTTATTTTATACATCGATATCTCAATCTCAATGTCATGTATGCCACATCAATCAACAAATAAGGCATATAGACACATAATCTCATTCCAATCAATCAAATCAATGCAACATATATCATATAATACAGATACCTGTCGTATGTTACCCGGTCGCAACATACCTCAATTCTTCGTTTCCAGTTGATGTAGCCTGAAGATATTGATATTACACTTTATCTACATCAATAACATACTCATTCCAATCAATAACATACTCCAAAATCATTAATATGAGTTTCAAATATCATTTGAAACTTCAAAAATTCATATCAAATCAAATTCATATAATAATTCAATTCCGACTTCGAATACAAGTTTCTTGTCGGTTATTCTACTACATATCAGAAATTCAACTTCAAATACATGCTATTCCAGCACTTTGATATTTAGAGCTGCTGGAACTAGAAGAAAATTACCTCAGTCAGAAGCCCTCGACGCGAAGATCACAAATATATAATTTGTTTCGCGTTTAGACAGCGTTTCAAAGTCGATTTGGAAGAAAGAAATAAAAATTCTCTCGTGTTTCTCGAAACTCTTAAATGTAAAATGAAGAAAACAAAAGAAAGAACTTATTCTTATCTCCACCGCTCTCGCGCTCGGGCGGTAGAATTCTCCCGCCCGAGCCTACCGCCCGAGCGCGAGACATTCTGCCCCCGGCTTTCACTAGTACCGCGCTCGGGCGGTCACAAACTACCGCTCGGGCGCGGCATGTTCTGCCCGCAAAATTATTTAACATACCCTGGCGCTCGGGCGGTCATTTTCTACCGCCCGGGCGCCACACATTCTGTACAAATGTTAACTTTTGTACTATATTGGCGTCCGGCTTCTCCACTCGAGCTCTTACAACGTCAATTCATATCCAATATTCATTTCTCAATTTCATTGTCATAATATACATCAAATGTATAATCACATATCAAATTCCTGAATTATCGATGATCACATAAGATGTACGATAATACAATACACGGTCCTTACATTTCTCCCCCTCTTAAAAGATTTCGTCCTCGAAATCTCAAACATCTCTATATACATAATATTGGTAAACATATATATGTCACCAGTTATAGTACATATCAAAGCTAAAATCAGTAAAAGGATCAGAATACATCGAATACAATAGAACAGATGGATTAGCATCAAATAAATGCGGATATGAATCTCGCATTTTTCTCTCTAATTCCCACGTCGACTCTTCAACACCATGTCGTGTCCATTGCACTCGTACTAGAGGAATCGATTTATTACGCAATATCTTCTCCTTTTGATCCATAATACGAACAGGTTGTTCGACATAGGAAAGAGAAGGATCCAGTTCAACCTCGTCAGGTGCAAGTACATGTGATGGATCGGGTTCTTATTTCCTCAACATAGAAACATGAAACACATCATGAATAGCAGATAGAGCTGGTGGCAATGCCAATCGATATGCAAGATCACCAACTCGATCCAGAATCTCATATGGCGCAACATAACGAGGAGATAACTTCCCTCGCATGCCAAAACGAACAGTGCCTCTAAAGGGAGATATTTTTAAAAACACTTTGTCACCTTTCTGGAATTCTAAGGGTCGTCTTCGTTTATTCGCATAACTCGTTTGACGATCCTGAGCAGCTTTCATCCGCTGCCGAATCAACTGAACCTTATCATTCATTTCCTGTATCATTTCAGGTCCAGTCAATTGTCTCTCACCAATCTCATCCCAGAATAACGGTGATCTACATCGTCTCCCATATAGAGCTTCAAACGGTGTCATACCGATACTCGTCTGAAAGCTATTATTATAAGAAAATTCGACCAATGGTAAGGCATCTTGCCATCCCATTCTGAAGTCCATCACAACAGCACGCAACATATCCTCTAACGTTTGAATCGTACGCTCAGTCTGGCCATCAGTTTGAGGATGATAAGCAGTACTCATAGCCAAACGCGTATCCATCGCCTCCTGAAAACTACCCCAGAATTTAGAAGCAAATCTGGGATCACGATCAGATACAATCGAGACTGGCACACCATGCAGTCTCACAACATTCTCAATGTATAAACGGGCCATTCTCTTATAGGGATAAGTCCGCTCATACGGAATAAAATGCGCAGATTTTGAAAGCCGATCAATAATCACCCAAATAGCATCACAGCCCTTGGGCGAACGAGTTAAATGAGTCACAAAATCCATAGCGATATGTTCCCAATTCCATTTCGGGATTACAAGACAATGGAGCAATCCTCCCGGTTTCGTTCTCTCGGCTTTTACTTGCTGGCAGACAAGACATTTCGAAATAAACTCAGCAATGTCCTTCTTCATATGTTTCCACCAGAATTGAGGTCTCAATGTCAAATACATCTTTCGACCTCCAGGGTGAATACTGTATTTGCTACAATGTGCTTCACGAAGAAGGGCAGATTTCAAATCAGAATCATCAGGGACTACAAGCCGACCATTAAGTCGTAAAGAACCATCAAAAGAAATCTGGAATCCAGATTGTTGTCCTGCCGATACCAGTTCTTTCGACTTTTGGATCTGAGCATCGCTTCGTTGGGCCTTTCGTATCTTCGATATCAAATTCAGCTCAATTTGCAATGCTGAGACAGTGACAGACTTCCAATTCGAGTGAAAAGTCCAGCCAAAAGTACAAATATCCTCGTGTACTTTGGCGACACTGACAGAAGCTAAAACAGAATCATAAACTTTCCGACTAAGGGCATCCGCTGTAACATTCACCGATCCAGGGTGATATTGAATCTCACAATCAAAGTCCTTCAAGAGATCCATCCACCTACGTTGCCTCATATTCAGATCAGATTGAGAAAAGAGATATTTCAGACTTTTATGGTCCGAATAGATAACAAACTTTTCTCCGTACAAATAATGGCGCCAGATCTTCAATGCAAACAAAATGACGGCCAATTCAAGATCATGAACAAGATAACGTGTTTCATGAGATTTCAATTGACGAGATGCATAAGCAACCACTTTGCCATGTTGCATCAGAACACAGCCCAAACCTTTACCAGACGCATCTGTACACACCACAAATCCTCCGGTACCTGAGGGAATAGTAAGCACAGGTGCTGTGGTCAATCTCGTCTTCAATTCAAGAAAACTAGCTTCACATTCATCTGACCAAATGAATCGCTGATTCTTCTGTGTCAGTTGAGTAATAGGTTTAGCTATCTTCGAAAATCCCTCGATAAAACGTCGATAATATCCCGCTAAACCCATGAAGCTACGGATCTCAGGAACATTCGTAGGTCTTGGCCAATTCAACACAGCTTCGACCTTCGAAGGATCAACCGATATGCCATGTTTCGAAATGACGTGGCCTAAAAATACCACTTTGTCCATCCAGAATTCACATTTGGACAATTTAGCATATAAATGACTAGTACGAAGAGTTTGAAGTACCAGTCTCAGATGTTCAGCATGCTCCTTTTTTGATTTCGAATACACAAGAATATCATCAATAAAGACAATAACGAATCGGTCAAGATAATCTCGGAAGACACGATTCATTAAGTCCATAAAAATAGCAGGAGCATTCGTAAGACCAAAAGGCATAACCAATAATTCATAGTGGCCATACCTCGTACGAAAAGCAGTTTTGGGCACATCTTCGTCTCGAACACGTACTTGATGATACCTAGAACGAAGATCAATATTAGAGTATACAGAAGTACCCTGAAGCTGATCAAATAAGTCATCAATACGAGGAAGTGGGTACTTGTTCTTCACAGTAGCCCGATTCAATTGCCTATAATCAATACACATTCGCATCGTACCATCTTTCTTTCGAACAAATAAAACTGGAGCTCCCCAAGGTGATACACTCGGTCGAATATATCCCTTATCGAGAAGATCCTGTAATTGTTCTTTCAATTCTTTCAATTCCAATGGTGCCATGCGATAGAGAGCTTTCGAAATAGGCGCAGTCCCCGGCCCAAGATCAATACAAAACTCAACTTCTCGATGAGGAGGAAAATCGGGAATCTCATCGGGAAATACATCCGGGAATTCTTTCGCAACAGGAATCTCAGATAAAGAAGACTCCTTCTTCGAAATATCAATAGCATAGATAAGATAACCCTCATCTCCGCTAGTCAACAATCGGGACATTTCAAAAGGAGATACCAACGGAGTTTTGGCTTGGGAACCCTTGCCATAAAAATTCCACTTGGGTACATCAATCGGTCGAAATCGAACCACTCCATGACAACAATAAACAGTAGCTCGATTTGTTGTCATGATATCCATGCCAACAATACAATCAAAGTCATGCATTGGGAGGACAATCAAATTCATAAATACCACATTATCCTCATATATCAATACACAATTATGCACAACTCTTTCAGAAAAAATAATCTTCTCTGCTGGCGTGGCTATCGACAAAGTATCATACAACGGGGTACACTCAATATCGTGAGATGCAACAAATGCATGAGATATGAATGAATGAGATGCTCCTGTATCAAATAAAACACGTGCAGGATAATTGCAAAGCGTGCAAATACCTGCAATCACGCCTCCAGGAGCTTCTCTCGCCTGATCCTCAGTCATGGCGTACACTCTCACTTGAGGAGGAACTTGGGCACTCTGACCACCCGGTCCTCGATATCGTGGGACACTCGACTGCTGAAAAGATGGAACAGGAACATCAGGTCTCATCATAGTACTAGGGCCACCTCTAAATCCTGGCTGGGGTTGAGCAGAAGTTGTACCCCTGTTCGGACATACTCGAGAGAAATGGCCTTCCTGCCCACACTGATAACAAGTACCAAACATACCTCGACACTGCTCGATAGTATGTTTACCTCCACAATGACTACAGTAGGGAGCAATCACAGGACTCCCTCGCTGTGATCCACTCGAACTCGAAGAAGACGAAGAAACAGAGCCAGTCTTCTTGAACTTCTTACCCCTCGGCCGCAAAGTAGGCTGCTGAGCTGACACCGGAGGTGCTGGAGTATACTGTGGACCTCCCCGCCTAAGTCCAGCCTCGGCTGCCTTGGCTCGTTCAACTGCCTCCGCGTAGCTGGTGGGCTATCCAGAAACAACATAAGTATATAAGACAAGATGTAATCCATTTACAAACCTGTTATATTTTGTCCTCGCATTCCCAGCTACGTGAGGTGCATACTTCAACAGAGTAGAAAATTTCGAAGCATATTCTGCAACAGTCATCGTTCCCTGCTGCAGACTATTGAATTCATTCTCCTGAGCAGTATAATAAGAAGGAGGGGAATACTGCTCCAAAAACTGGGCCTTGAAGACATCCCATGTGACTTCAATCCCGGCTTCTTTCAATCCAATCTCAGCGGCTTCCCACCAAGATTTAGCTCGGTCCTTCAACTGATAAAAAGCAAGTTTCAGTCTCCGAGCCTTAGAATATTCCACAATATTAAACAAGTGCTCGATATCTTTCAGCCAGGCCTCAGCTCTTTCAGCACTCTCAGTGCCAAAGAACCTCGGTGGTTTTAGATCCTGGAATCGAGCCATCACAACATCCATGGACAATCCTTCAAATTGCCCAACAATCCTCTCAGTACTGCTACTCGCAGTCTCATTTGTGGGATCCATCTACAAATCAAAAGATGAATATCACAATTTCATAATCTCATCATCTCATATCGTCAATCTCTTCAAATACTTACTCAATTCAAATCAGATAAGAGCAAGTAATACAAATAATTCAAACACATACGCATAATTCATTTGTGCCTATTACGTGTGCACAAGGCTCAATCGAGCATTCCCAGCTATGCTCTGATACCATCTAGTGTGGGGCCCTTAGCTCCTAATCGTTATTACAATGCAATCTGATTAGGGTTAACTAATTACAGCGGAAAACGAGTTTAAATTTTCTTTACAATGAGCCCAAATCATTTTATTTGAATACTAAAAATAGTATTTAATCTCACGTCATAAACATGCCCACACGAAATCAAAATCAATCATATACAAACAACTCATATTCTCGGGATATGCCCCGGTATATAGATACATATACATATATACTGGGAACAAGACAAAAACATAAAACCTCAGCCCAAGCTGTGGCTCCCTCCAGAAGTACCCTCTCCGGTCTCCTGATATCCTGGAGTACCTGCCACTGTCCACACACAAAGACAACAACAGCACCCCTTGGGGGTGAGCAAAGCTCCGTATGGAACAAACAATCATATATATACCAAAGCTATCTAAACAATGATATATGGTATGCAATGCATGTATGTCGTGGAGGTATCAGGTCAAATGCCCATCCACTGAGCACATGTCAGAATCAATCGAATTGCTATCAAATCAATGCTCGAGCTGACACACCGGCCAAAATGGGATACTCGTATGATAGCGTCGGCAAAATGCTATCAAATCCCAAATCTCATATCCAATCATATGGGGCCACAATTGTCTATGCTTTACGGGTCAAATAATACCAGCATAGCGATTGTGTTCACAAACCCCGAAATCCAATCCAATCATATCAAGGTATCCAAGGATCATAGCTCAACGTGCATGTCATGTATCGATGTATGCATAAAATGATGTGTGTTAACAAAACATTTATTTTATACATCGATATCTCAATCTCAATGTCATGTATGCCACATCAATCAACAAATAAGGCATATAGACACATAATCTCATTCCAATCAATCAAATCAATCCGAAATATATCAATAAGATATTGATATTACACTTTATATACATCAATAACATACTCATTCCAATCAATAACATACTCCAAAATCATTAATATGAGTTTCAAATATCATTTAAAACTTCAAAAATTCATATCAAATCAAATTCATATAATAATTCAATTCCGACTTCGAATACAAGTTTCTTGTCGGTTATTCTACTACATATCAGAAATTCAACTTCAAATACATGCTATTCCAGCACTTTGATATTTAGAGCTGCTGGAACTAGAAGAAAATTACCTCAGTCAGAAACCCTCGACGCGAAGATCACAAATATATAATTTGTTTCGCGTTTAGACAGCGTTTCGAAGTCGATTTGGAAGAAAGAACTAAAAATTCTCTCGTGATTCTGGAAACTCTGAAATGTAAAATGAAGAAAACAAAAGAAAGAACTTATTCTTATCTCCACAGCTCTCGCGCTCGGGCGGTAGAATTCTCGTGCCCGAGCGCGAGACATTCTGCCCCCGGCTTTCACTAGTACCGCGCTCGGGCGGTCACAAACTACCGCTCGGGCGCGGCATGTTCTGCCCGCATACTCATTTAACATACCCAGGCGCTCGGGCGGTCATTTTCTACCGCCCGGGCGCCACACATTCTGTACAAATGTTAACTTTTGTACTATATTGGCGTCCGGATTCTCCACTCGAGCTCTTACAACGTCAATTCATATTCAATATTCATTTCTCAATTTCATTGTCATAATATACATCAAATGTATAATCACATATCAAATTCCTGAATTATCGATAATCACATAAGATGTACGATAATACAATACACGGTCCTTACAGGTTTCATTTTTATCGTCGTTGGGATTAGTTTGCTTTGCTTTGGCCTTCTCAACTGAGAGAGCTAGCTTGTGATACTCGTTGACCATGTCATGTAATGTAGAAATAAGTTAATCATGTGTAAAGTTAGTTGAACTAAAATCGAATACCTGCTCACTGGTTGATTCTAGTTCTGTGTCATCAGCCATCAGACACTTGACTTCCTCATCATCACTGGAGCTGCTCAAGCTCTATGGTTCTGATTTATCTCTGTCAGATTCAGCCCACTTGGATTTACTTTCTTCAGTTATAAGAACTTTGTGTTTCTTTCTGAATGATTTTTTATCATCTTTGGTTCTTCTCATATGCTCATGTGATTTCTTTCTCTTCTTAGCTGATACTCGACTATCCTTCTTTGGCTTAGGACAGTCAGCAATGAGTGTCCAGATTTGCCACAATTGTAGCAAGCATTTGGTTCTTCCCTGGTGTTATTCCTTTGATCTTGTCTTTGAAAAGAGCCTTGATTTATTCTCATGAATCTTCCAAATTTTTTGACAAAAAATGACATTATTGTGTCATTGCTTAACTAATCAGCAATTTTCTCACCTGAACCAATTGGTTCTAGTTTGACAGCACTAAGAGCTGTTGAAGAACCTGGTGTGGAAGGTTTTCCTTCTCTCGTCTGCAACTAGAACTCGTAGGCTTTTAGATCAGCAAATAGGTCATGAAGTTTGGCCTTATTTAGGCCATTTGATTCTCGCATGGCCATGGTCTTAACATCCCATTCTTTGGGAAGACCTTGAACAACTTTCGGTGTAACTTTTTTATTTGAATACACCTTTCCAAGTGCATTCAGTTCCTTCATTATGCCACTGATTCTTTCATCTTAATCGTGCATAGATTCCCCAATTTTCATTTTAATAATATCAAATTTTTGAACAGCAACTGAAAGTTTATTTTCTTTGGTTTGCTCATTGCCTTCGCAGAGCTGAGCCAGCTTCTCCCAGATTTCTTTTGCAGTTTTGCAAATCTTTTGTCTTTTGAAAGTTATTTTATCTAGCTTTTTGTACTAGAAATCTTTGGCTACGTTGTCCAGATTGGCTTTTCTCTTGTCCTCTGCTGTCCATTCTTCTCTTTGCTTTTCAATGCGATGGGGTGCACCATCAGTTATGGCAACAACAGTATTTTATTTCAGTATTCTCATGTGTCCGTCATTAATGACATACCACATGCCATCATCTTGTGCAGCCAGAAGAGCATGCATCATAATCTTCCAGTCATCGAACTCTTCTCTTGAGAACATATGAATTTTGTTGAAAGAAGATATGATGATCAGATTTTGTAGGTAGGAATATTCAAGAACAAGATTCAACTGCTCTGATACCACTTGATAGGATCGGTTGGTAGGTGAAAGTGTGTTTAGAAGGGTGGTTGAATGAACAATAGGTAATTATATCACCTTTTTGAATAATGAGTCAATTTAATGACAAACTGAACTCGAGAATCTTGTTAAGTCAATCTCAATCAGTTAACTAATGAAAGTGCAGAAATAAAATGACTGACAAATAGAATATAAATGAAATTAAGAGACACAAGATATATGGATGTTCATAGATTTCAATCGCTCCTACATCATCCCTTCTATCTATAAGATGGGATACTAACTAAAAACTTTTATCAATACAAGACTTGTACAGACCTCCTTCAGTTTTGGACTTAACAAAGCCAAACTGAAACTCTTAGTTTCAATGCAATTTATCAGTTCTGAACTGATCTGAAACTACTTAGCACAATTGATCTCTTTAAGATCGAATAATACAACGATATATATTTGTGCTTGTAAGCTCAATGTATATATAAATATATGCACATATAAATCATATTTATATTTCCATATTCACCTCCTTCAACTTTTCATATTTCCATCATTTAATAAAAAATTATGCACATATAAATCATTTTTCTTTTAAACCAAGCATGCAACATATCTTTTAGCATTAACCTTTCATCAAAAAATTCGATAAACATTTGACATAAACATTTTAACATTATTTACAGAATTCAGGGCACTGCCAGGGCGTCTACATTTTTCAAATGTAAAATGACCATTTTGCCGCTAGAACTCTAGATTTCCAAATTTATCCTTAGTCCTTAAAACGACAACTCAAATCCATCCAAACATAACATATGACCTTAAAATATACCCATAAATATTTTTTAGACATAAAATTAAGCTTCTCGACTAATTTTCAATTCGTTTTTAATTTAGACGTACATATCGGTTTTGACTCGTATGTTGAAACTTAACCAAACTTTACAGAATTCGAACCAAGGCTTAATAACACCTAATTAAACCATATTCAAACTCATTCAAGCCCATTAAGACCTTCTAATCAGCCTAGACCATCTACTAAACCTTTCTTGCCAAAACTCAAAAACATGAGCCTCCCTAACGATGCACCCTTCGGCCCTAGCCACCAACCAGCCCAAACAAGACCCCAGCTGACCCTCTTAGGAACATAATCAAACCCTTGGAAAAATACTGTACTGTAACGCCACGAAAATTTAAAAGTCCACGCGAACCACATGCACGAATTAGTAAATTCCTTTGTATTTTAACTAAATGTTTTAATTGCATGAATTAATTATGTTGTGCATATTTACATGTTTAAAATATACTTTTCTACATGGTTGCATAAAAAGGTATTTTTAAGGGTTATTCCAGTTGTGAGAACCCGGATTTTTCGAAGCAAAGCACCTCAAAAAGCTCGGAAAATAGCTCAAAAAGAAGCCGAGGCAATAAAAAACCTTGAGAATTGAGGGTGCGTCACTTGGAAAAGAAACCCTCAGCTCAAGGAAGCTCCAAGATTCTTGGAAAAGAAACCCTCAGCTCATAAGCTAAAACCTTCAGCTCAAGGAAGCTCGTTGATTGTCGGGGAGGAAATCCCTAGCTCATGAATTCAATATCCTAGCTCAAATAAGCTCATCCTTTCTTGTCCTAAAAAGAACCAAAATGGAGCTAGAAGAAGAGCTAAAGGATTGGACAAATTTAATGTGCAAGAAATGACCTTTGCGTTAATCAAAGAATGAGCCAAAGGAGGAGCTGAGAGACTAGGACACATTAATGATTCAGGAAAAGACCTTTGGTGCTTGGATTACCTTTGACCATCATAATGAGCACCATTACTCCAATCTTGGAGATCAAGAAATCGGCCATGAGGGTAAGGAAAGGCCACATTCTCTACCTATAAATAGGACATTAAGTTTGATAGAAAAACACACACAAAAAACCTTAAAATTCGGCTCCCTCTCCCCCACCATAAAACCTCTCGGCCAATTCAACAAGAAGGAAGTGCTGCTCGTGCGGTTCAAGTGCTAAAGACCGGTGTCGAAGTGCTGCTGAAATAAAGACGTCATCTGTAAAAGTTCCGTCGAAGTGCTGTCAAATTTTTGAGAGACAAGTTTGGGCCAAAAGTTGCAATTTCGAACCTACCGTCAAAATTACGATAAGTGGGTTTTTTATATGTATATTCGTTTGTATTTTTAAATCTTGAATATATAAGTTATGACATGCATGAATGCGTGTCCTCATTTTCGAAAACAGCATGATGTCCGTCTTTTAAAATTTCGATCGATTATGTGTTTTCTTCTATGCTTCGAAATTCTTTGATTCCGGTGAATCCGTTGAAACTCTGATATCTGAAACTTCTGATAAGTTCTGCCTGATAAGTTCTGTCTGTTAATTCTGAAATCTTTGTTACACTTTTACGATTCAATTTGAAATGGGACGAGAATTGTAATTCTGTCTGGCCCCCATTGGTGGGTAAAAAACCATGTTCTGTCTGGCCCCCATTGGTGGGTATAAAATCATGTTCTGTTCTGACCCCCATTGGTGGGTATAAAACCATGTTCTGGCCTCACCCCTTAGAGGACTAACATATTGGGTACAATTTGACCATGGAAATGAGATGAGTAATAGTGTTCTGTCTGTTCTTAAATGTTCTGTTCTGAATTGAGTTAATCGGTTTCTGAATTGTTCTGAATCATCTGATGAATTCTGTCATTTATTCGATTTGTCTCTGTCCTGATAAATTAAGAATATTAAGTTTTAAAGTCTGTTAAAAGAACGTTTTAAGAAAACTAAGTTCTATATGTATCTTTGGAATCGATCGATCCCCACTTGCTGAGTGTTTCCCAAAACACTCACCCCTTACAAATTCAGATAAAAATGAGGAGCAACTGAATGAAGAAGAGCAAGATGCTTTCTGGGGTTGGTGAACCGGAGATCAAGATAAGAACTCAAGATTTTGTTTTCTTTTCGTTTCCGCTATTTGAAACTCTTATGTATTTTATTCCATTGTCATTGTAAGACAATACTTTATTTATGAAAAAGACTGGTTTGATTTGATACGAGGCTTTATTGTTTTCAATTTAATTGTTAAACAATGCCGGATGTCACCGATGCTTCGGACTCGGGGCGTGACATTTAAGTGGTATCAGAACCGCCAGGTTCATAATCCCGCTGGGATTTTGACAGACAAAATTTGAAGAAGTCAAATTTTAGCAAAAACCTAGTACATTCTGAAATAAACTCTCACTCTTTCCAAAATTCTTTGAGAAATTCGAAATCTATTTCATTCGATCGTTTTGCAAACTCTTAGTATCGAAAATCCCACGACAACATTGTTTGTGCCTTTCTATCCTTTATTCGATTCTGAAATTTTACCTCAACGGATGCCTTCGTGCTCGTGCTCAACCCGTCCTCCACAAGCGTCAACATACCATTGAAAACCAAACATGAGAGATTGCAACCCTAAAGGATCAACTCGCTATAGAAAAACAAGAGAACAAGAACTCGTAAAGATTAAGAACCTACTTCAAACTGATATACAACGTCTCACCAATCTCCTTGATGATCAAAGAGCCAGCTCGCCCTAACACTACGTAACCCATCTCACGTGATACGACCACTAATCGAAAGTTTATAGTAAAGATTGAAACTGAGAAGGATCTTGCTAACCGCTCTCTTTATCAACATGAAGACCTTTCTAGCAAGCAAGAACGTTACATCTCCAAGCTTCATGGTGATATGGATAGAATGCAAGAACAACATAACTATATGCACCTTGTCATGGAAAACATGGAAGAAGAAGAAGAAGAAGCACCTATGGAAGTAGTGGAAAAAGAACAGTGATGATGATGAGATGATGATGATAAGGTAGGCTGGACTGATATTATGGTTAAATTATATGAAAGAAAGAAGTGTAATATTTGTTTGAGAATGTACAGAGATAAGTTGAATTATATTTTTGGGAACATACCTATCAGAGATAATTTGACTTATATTTTTGGGAATACAAATACTCTGATATAAGTTGACTTACATTTGGGAATTTACTTATCGAAGATAATCTTCCGACTTAAGATGAAATGATTGATTCGGGGATAATAAATTATTTATGAAAATATGAGATAAGAATTATATAAGTTTTGATATTCGGATATAAAAGTTTATTTTAGGTCAATAATTAACAGTATGGACATTTAAATTTGGGATATTAGGCGATAAATTTAAATATGTAAGATTTTGGAATATTTAATAAAGGTAAGAAACAATAAATTAAGTTAAGAAATTAAGGCCATGACCTTAGGTAAATAAAAAGAGTTATGAGATATTGGTGGACAACGAGGGAAATGTAGCATGCATAATAGGTTCTGACTCTTAGTAAAAAGAAAAATAGGGGAAAGATTTGTGGAGAAAGACATCCAACGAAACTTGTTTGTATAAAAGCATGTTAGGCTCATAGTTTTGATTAAAGACAGATTTAGTAAAAGAAGAATTGTTTGAGGAATTAGTTTCTTCCGTACAAGGTTGAAAGAAATTTTAACTAGGTTATTGGGACTTAAGTCAATAGGCTGATAAGGAGTTATGTTCTAAGATTCTATATTTGTTTTAAGTTTTGAGATATTAATCGTGATAATTTTAAGATAAAATAAAATAAGTATAGATACGTATATATTCAGTGCCGATTTTATCTAGTGTACTATGGTAAATTTCAACGTCATTCTGAGAATTGATTGGTTGGACAAGAATCATGCAATGGTAGATGGTCGGGGTAAGAATGCCAAACTCCAATCCAAGAATAAATCATATTTTATGGCAAGGATTAGGAACAGAAATCCTTCCTTTCTGCTTCTCAGATCTAGAAAGGCATGGAGTATGGCGAAGAAGTCTAACTAGCAATAATGAGAGAAGCAAAAGAAAGAATTAAGCTCAAGATATAAAATATTCATGTGGTAGCAAGCTTCGAAAAGGTAACTTTGAATTATCTTAGACTGTGAAGTAGAATTCGAAAGTAACTTCATAGCTCGTGCTACTCTAAAATCTAAGGAACCCTAGCAAATGGCTTCAGTTGAACTCAAGAAGCTAAAAGATCAATCCCAAGATTTGTTAGTCAAAAACAAATCAGACTAAGTGCCTCTCCTTGGGGAGCTTCAGTCTTATTGACACAAAAGAATGCTGAAAGCACAAGATAGTATATCGATCTACAAAGAACTCAATAGGATCAAGAACAAATGTCTTCTTTCAAGAATAGATGACCTTTTCTATCAGTTAAAAGGAGCTAAGATCTTTTCGAAGCTCTATCAAAGGTCAGACTACCACAATTGAAGGCCAAGGCAGAGAATATTCCTAAAACAGCCTTAAAAAGAAAAGGATATAGACACTATGAGTTCACGATAATATCTTTTGGCCTGACCAATGCTCCAGCAACATTCATAGAACTAATGAACAGTGTGTTCAAGAAAATTTCTCGAGAAGTTTGTGGTATCATTTATTGATGACATTCTTGCATATTCAACAAGTGAGTAAGACCGCAAGGAAGATCTTCGTCTTGCTCTACCGATGCTCAGAGGAAAATAACTAAATACTAAATTTAAGAAATGTGAATTTTGATCAAAAAATGTCACATTCTTCGGTCATATAATCTCTGAAATGGGCATATCAGTGGATCACCAATAAGGTGGAGGCAATCATAGACTGGCCTTGATCGAATACTGGAAGAAATTTGATGTTTTTGGGATTAGTTGGCTATTAAGAAAATGTGTTGAAGGATTTTCTTCCGCTCACCAAGCTCACTCAGAAGAACTCTAAATTCAATTATAGTGAAGAATGTGAGAAGAGTTTTTAGATCTTGAAAAAGAAACTCATTTCTACGCTAGTATTAGTACTTCTCGAAGAAGGCATGAATTTCACAATTTACAATGATGCATCAAAAAAGGATTGTGATGTGTTCTCATTCAAAAGGGCAAGTAATTGCCTATGCATCTATGAAATTAAAACCATGTTAGCAAAATTATCCAACACATGATAGTGAATTAGCCAAAATTATATTTGAGCCAAAGATTCAGAGAATCAATTTATTTGGTGTCAAATGTGTGAAATTTATCGATCCTCAAAGACTCAAATACTGTTCATACAAAAGGAATTAAACATGAGGCAAAGACGGTGCATCGAACTATTGAAGATATTTTAGGGCGTGTGCCATGGACCTCGGAGGAATTAAATAAACACCCCCCTTGATTGAATTTGCCGATAACAGTAATTATCATGGAAGTATTGAAATCAGAAAGAAAGCTATCATGATACTTGAATTGTTAATAAAGTAGCTATTATCAAGGAAAAACGCAAGGCAGCTCATGATCGACAAAAGAGCTGGGCTGATTTAAAGTTAAGACCGTTGGAGTTTGAAAATGGTGTGAAAGCTTATGTTAAAGTTTCCCATATGAAAGGAGTGGTACGATTCAGCAAATCTAGAAAGATAACTCCAAGATATGTCGGACCCTTCGAAATACTGAGAAAAAATGGGAAACCTAGCTTATCAGCGGGCTTTACCACCAGGCATGTCAAGGATTGACAACGTTTTCCACATCTCACAGCTAAGGAAGTATGTCTCATATCCAAGTAGCATTCTTGAAGTTGAACCGCTACTAAACAAAGGAAATGTTAACGAGGAAATGAAATATGAAGAAGTCCCTATTCGAATAGCGGACACCAAAAACCAAGTGCTGAGATGCCAAACAATTCCATATGTCATGATACAATGGTCAAATCATATGGACAGAGAAGCAACTTGGGAATTTGAAGAAAGTATGCGCACTCGGCACCCTCATCACTTTAAAGATCTAGCTAACTAAAGTTTCGAGGACGAAACTTCCAATAAGGAGGGTGGGATGTGAGAACCCGGATTTTTCGAAGCAAAGCACCTCAAAAAGCTCGGAAAGTAGCTCAAAAAGAAGCCGAGGCAATGCAAAACCTTGAGAATTGAGGGTACGTCACTTGGAAAAGAAACCCTCATCTCATAAGCTAAAACCTTCAGCTCAAGGAAGCTCGTTGATTGTCGGGGAGGAAAACCCTAGCTCATGAATTCAATATCCTAGCTCAAATAAGCTCATCCTTTCTTGTCCTAAAAAGAACCAAAATGGAGCTAGAAGAAGAGCTAAAGGATTGGAAAAATTTAATGTGCAAGAAATGACCTTTGCGTTAATCAAAGAATGAGCCAAAGGAGGAGCTGAGAGACCAGGACACATTAATGATTCAGGAAAAGACCTTTGGTGCTTGGATTACCTTTGACCAGCATAATGAGCACCATTACTCCAATCTTGGAGATCAAGAAATCGGCCATGAGGGTAAGGAAAGGCCACATTCTCCACCTATAAATAGGACATTAAGGTTGATAGAAAAACACACTCAAAAAGCCTTAAAATTCGGCTCCCTCTCCCCCACCATAAAACCTCTCGGCCAATTCAACAAGAAGGAAGTGCTGCTCGTGCGGTTCAAGTGCTAAAGACCGGTGTCGCAGTGCTGCTGAAATAAAGACGTCATCTGTAAAAGTTCCGTCGAAGTGCTGTCAAATTTTTGAGAGACAAGTTCGGGCCAAAAGTTGCAATTTCGAACCTACCGTCAAAATTACGATAAGTGGGTTTTTGATATGTATATTCGTTTGTATTTTTAAATCTTGAATATATAAGTTATGACATGCATGAATGTGTGTCCTCATTTTCGAAAACAGCATGATGTCCGTCTTTTAAAATTTCGATCGCTTATGTGTTTTCTTCTATGCTTCGAAATTCTTTGATTCCGCTGAATCCGTTGAAACTCTGATATCTGAAACTTCTGATAAGTTCTGTCTGATAAGTTCTGTCTGTTAATTCTGAAATCTTTGTTACACTTTTACGATTCAATTTGAAATGGGACGAGAATTGTAATTCTGTCTGGCCCCCATTGGTGGGTATAAAACAATGTTCTGTTCTGGCCCCCATTGGTGGGTATAAAACCATGTTCTGGCCTCACCCCTTAGAAGACTAACATATTGGGGACAATTTGACCATGGAAATGAGATGAGTAACAGTGTTATGTCTGTTCTGAAATGTTCTGTTCTGAATTGAGTTAATCGGTTTCTGAATTGTTCTGAATCATCTGATGAATTCTGTCATTTATTCGATTTGTCTCTGTCCTGATAAATTGAGAATATTATGTTTTGAAAGTCTGTTAAAAGAACGTTTTAAGAAAACTAAGTTCTATATGTATCTTTGGAATCGATCGACCCTGACTTGCTGAGTGTTTTCCAAAACACTCACACAAATTTCAGATAAAAATGAGGAGCAACTGAATGAGGAAGGGCAAGATGCTTTCTGGGATTGGTGAACCGGAGATCAAGATCAGAACTCAAGATTTTGCTTTCTTTTCGTTTCCGCTATTTGAAACTCCGATGTATTTTATTCCATTGTCATTGTAATACAATACTTTATTTATGAAAAAGACTGGTTTGATTTGATACGAGGCTTTATTGTTTTCAATTTAATTGTTAAACAATGCCGGATGTCACCGATGCTTCGGACTCGGGGCGTGACACCAGTTGCGATCGAGGAATGTAGATCGATGGCTGAAAAATAGAAATTTTTTTTATTAAATAATTGTTTTTAATTATTTAAATTAAGGGTGATGCTTTTTCTTATTTTTGAAAATAAGGGATTTTTGACGTGATTTTATACGTCACGACGTAAATTTTATCGTTGTTGGTTTTTCAACAAAATACGAACGTTTTGACAACCAGGCGAATAAATTCACAAAGTTTATAATCAAAATTATTTTTAAATATCCTAATCAAGCACTAATGGGCCTAGTTACATGCTTACTAGGCATAAGCCTTGATTAATGAATTATTTAGTATATTATGTATTGAAACTCACCCCAAACCCTACACTTTTCACACGCCATATTCTTTCCTTCAAAACTTCATCACACCATTATATGTTTTTATGCATAAAAATTTGGAAAACAAGTGACGCTTTTGTTTAAATTTTGTTTTTCATGAGCATGGATGTTTTAAGCCTCGATTTTTGCTTCCAATTCATGTTTAATACGATCTAAAGCGGCTGCCATGATATAGGGTATGATTAAGCATGCTTTACATGAAATATAGAGTCCTAGGATCACATAAAAACGTTGTAAACCGTGATACAGTCAAGCTAGAAGTCATAGGATCACACTAAAAACGTTGTAAACCGTGATACAGTCAAGCTAGAAACATACTTCGGCTGGTGTTGCTTAAGACTCACGGTTTTAGAGTGTGAGGGGCTGGGATTGGTTTGGCTTGGACCAGGGGCTATCCAGGGCTGTGGGTGAGTCCAGGGTGGAGTCCGACCCATGCTAGGACTCGAGTCGATGGGCTGGGAGGAGTCCTTGCCATCAAGGTCTCCTACCCGAGAGTCATCAAAGTTACGTGCAGGACTGCGCTGGCTTGCAGGGAAGTAAGGGTTCGGCCTGTAACTCAGGGGCTGGGCTAGGGTGAGTCCTAAGTGTCCTAGGTGAGTGCACAATAGGCTAGTTCAAGGGCTGGGTCAATGGCTAGGGTCCTAAGCATCAAAAAGAAGACTCCTTACACTATAGGGTTTCTCGGCCAGCATATGGTTGGGGTTGGGGGATTCGGTTTCTTGGTTTGAGGTTGTTCCCAAGGATTCCAAGAGTCTAGTTGGGTGCCTTAAGGGGTTGGTCAGGGTTTGGTTTGGCATGGCTCGAGGGTGGCTCGAGAAAATTTAACCATGGCTCGGGGTCGAAGTTTATAGGTCATGTTAGGGTTTTTAAATTTAAAAATAATCGAACACAGCTAATGGGGGTCGAGTCATGGTTCACAAGGGCTAAAATAATATAAAAAGAGTTATTTTTAAATTAAGGAATCTTATATTAAAATTTGGGATTTTTCGGGATTAAAACGCCTTCAAAACGATTAATTATGAATTAATTAAAGAGCCTAGTATTTTAGCTAAATAAAATTATGGGAATTTTAATTTAGGCTTAAATAATTATTTGGGACATGTTAGAGTCAATGAAATTAAGAAAAAGTCCAAAACGTGAGAATTTACGTCCAGGGGTAAAACGGTCTTTTTACACCTAAAAATTTGTAAACGTCATGGCAATGTCCTAAATGATGTTTTATATGCTAATATGATTATTTTCAATGGTTATGGATGTTTATGAAATTTTATACGTTAAATTACGATTTTTAAATGTTTATGACTTTTGTTATTTAATTATGAACATTTAAAAGACATGTTGCATGCTTGGTTTCAAAATAAAACGATATTATGATGCATGTTGTTATTAAGTTATGGAAATACGACATGTTGAAGGACGTGAAGGGATTGTGACCAAATACGATAATATGTTGGAAATATCGTGAGGGTTATGGTCCTAGTAGGAGCCCGACGATCGTGTTTCCTTAGATACGGATACGAATACGAATATGTTAATACGTTGGCCAAGGCCCAGTTGACCGGTGAGCGCTGGTGTCCCGCCGCCCAGTACTGTGGTTTTCTCTAGATGGATCCATCGCCCAATACGATTAAGAATACGAGTCACAATCACGATATGAATTCAACAAACATGAATACGAATATGAATATAATGATATGAATATATTGATATGAATATGGATGCGAATATGAATATGATTATGTTTATAAGAAAATGTTTATGTTTAAAGTTGATGCATCATCATGAAAATGTTTTTATTTAAAGTTTATGCATTGTTATGAAAATGTTATTTAAAGTTCATGCATCATGAAAATGTTTACGAAAATGTTATGTTTAAAGTTTATGCATCTTCATGAAAATGATATTTTAAGTACAAGTATTTTTCACTGTTGTATGTGATTTGTATACATATTATGTTGTTATCAAGATTATGATGTGTTGAGTCTTTAGATTCACTAGGTGTGATTGATGCAGACGATTATGATAGTAATGTTAATGGAGGTCTTGATGGATTATCTGACTGGACTGGAGGTGCACATAACCCGAGGACCGACGCTAGTTTTCCGCACTAGTTATGATTTGTGATTTTAAGTGATGTTAAAGATATTTTTACAATGATATAGTTATGAGTGATTTTTGAGAGGTTATAGTATGAGCTATACTTTTCAAATGATGTTTTTAGGTTTGGTAAAATAGTTGGTTGTTTTACTTTTAAAATGGTTCCAAAATATTTTATGCATGTGATTATGCATCTCGGCCGATTTAGGGAGGCTTGGCAAAAAAAAAATTAGTACTTTTTAAGAAAACGAATAGCAGATGTTTCAGTTGGTATCAGAGCAATGGTTCTGTAAAAAGTTGTGCCACCATCAGTGCCGGGAAGCTCAGTCGTCAAGCCTCAATCTGTAAGTTTTACATGATTTAATATGATGTTAAATGCATGACTAACATGAATTTTTTTTTTATGTCACATGTTTAATAGCTTAATGATAATATATGATTTAATGCTTTAGAATTTCTATACGTGATCCGATATGAAATAAGAAATTATTTGATTTCAACGAATGTTGGCTTCGTGGTGAAATTGGACTATGTTTATTTTTGGGTTTTAATACTGACGTTCTACTTTTGGGTCATAAGTTAATCGTGAATATTATAAATGCTTTTGGGACACGTAGATTCTCTAAGAAAATATTTATGATTCATGGTTACTGGTTGAATTAACTTTTTGGAATTACTATCTTGGAAAGTTAGAAAATGTATAAATTGGGATTTTAATTTTTGATGAAAGGTAAGATTGGTTATAGGAATTGATTTTGGGTAACAAGTTTAAAATTTTCGAAATTTATGTTATGGGAAATCCGTAGAAGAGAATTAACAATGCCAAGAACTTATGAGTTAATCGTAGAATTCTCGAAATTAAGGATCAATTGGAAAATTTTTGAGGAAATTAAAATTTTATTTTGCAACTATTGAGGAATTTGGGGACTAGTTTAGCAATAAGTGAGAATTGAATGGGTTAAATGATAAGAATTTTTGATGATTTAGACTTTTAAGAATATTTGGAACTTTGGGATATCTTTGTTATAATGTTATAAAGAATGTTAATTAAGGATTTTTAAGGATGAAACAATATTAGGCTTGAAAATCTAAGTGTTAGCGGATGCGTTTGGATTTTAAGATTGGAATATGATAAGTTGATGAATATTTTGGGTATAATATAAGGAAAGTAATATACGATAAGTATGATCATCCATCTTTTTATATTGGGAATTTAAAGAAAAGTTGAAATTCGAGATTATAATAGTAACAGCACTAAGTCATTATGGGTCTTTTAAATTGCGAATTGCAAAATAAGGATTTAGAAGGAAATTTAATTGGGATCAAGGAGACCAAAGGACATTCTAGAACTTAAGTTTTATCAGAATAGCGCAGCGGAAGCGTGGATTTTTGGGATACTAGAACTAAGTCTAAACTTTTGATTAGCAAGGATAAGCGAATTTCGAGGAAGATTGTAACGCCCCGAAAATTTAAAAATCCACGCGAACCACATGCACGAGTTATTAAATTCCTTTGTATTTTAATTAAATGTTTTAATTGCATGAATTAATTATGTTTTGCATATTTATATGTTTAAAATATATTTTTCTACATGGTTGCATTTAAAGGTATTTTTAAAGGTTATTCGAGTTGCGATCGAGGAACGGAGACCGATGGCTGAAAAATAAAAATGTTTTTATTAAATAATTGTTTTTAATTATTTAAACTAAGGGTGATGCTTTTTCTTATTTTTAAAATAAGGGGTTTTTAAGGTGATTTCATATGTCAGGACGTAAATTTTATCGGTGTTGGTTTTTCAACAAAATACGAACGTTTTGACAACCCGACTAATAAAGTCACAAAGTTTATTAATCAAAATTATTTTTAAATATCCTAATCAAGCACTAATGGGCCTAGTTACATGCTTAATAGGCCTAAGCCTTGATTAATGAATTATTTATTATATTATGTATTAAAACTCACACCAAACCCTACACTTTTCACACGCCATATTCTTTTCTTCAAAACATCATCACACCATAATATGTTTTTATGCATGAAAAGTTTGGAAAACAAGTGACATATTTGTTTAAATTTCGTTTTTCATGATCAAGGATGTTTTAAGCCTCGATTTTTGCTTCCAAATCATGTTTAATATGATAAAGGGGCTGCCATGATATAGGGTATGATTAAGCATGGTTTACATCAAATATAGAGTCCTAGGATCACATAAAAATGTTTTGAACCGTGATACAATCAAGCTGGAATCATACTTGGGCTGGTGTGGCTTAAGGCTCACGGTTTTAGAGTGTGAGGGGCTGGGCTTGGTTCGGCTGGGACCAGGGGATAGCCAGGGCCGTGGGTGAGTCCAGGGTGGCTAGGACTCGAGTCGGTAGGCTGGGAGGAGTCCTTGTCCCTACCCGAGAGTCATCAAATTTTACGCGCAGGGCTGCGCTGGCTTGCAGGGAATTAGGGGCTCGACCTGTGGCTCAGAGGCTTGGCTAGGGTGAGTCCTAATGGTCCTAGGTGAGTGCACAATAGGCTGGTTCAAGGGCTGGGTCAATGGCTAGGGTCCTAAGCATAAAAAAGAAGAGTCCTTACAATATAGGGTTTCTCGGCCAGCATATGGTTTGAGTTGGTTCCTAAGGGTCCAATAGGATGCCTTAAGGGGTTGGCCAAGGTTTGGTTTGGCATGGCTCGTGGGTGGCTCGAGAAAATCCAACTATGGCTCGGGGTCGAAGTTTATAGGTCATATTAGGGTTTTTAAAGTTAAAAATTATCGAACACGGCTCACAGGGGTCGAGTCATGGTTCACAAGGGCTAAAATAATATAAAAGATTAAGTTTTAAATTTAGGAATCTTATATTAAAGTTTGGGATTTTTCGGGAATAAAACGCCTTCAAAACGATTAAATAAGAATTAATTAAAAAACCTAGTATTTAAGCTAAATAAAATTATGGGATATTTAATTTAGGCTTAAATAATTATTTGGGACATGTCAGAGTCAATGAAATTAAGAAAAAGTCAAAAACGTGAGAATTTGCGTCCAGGGGTAAAACGATTTTTTTACACCTAAAAATTAGTAAACGTCATGGTAGTGTCCTAAATGCTGTTTTAGATGCTAATATGATTATTTTCAATGGTTATGGATGTTTCAGAAATTTATACGTTAAATTACGATTTTTAAATGTTTATGATTTTTGTGATTTAATTATGGACTTTTAAAATACATGTTGCATGCTTAGTTTCAAAATAAAACGATATTACGATGCATGTTTTTATTAAGTGATGGAAATACGACATGTTGAAGGACGTGAAGGGATTGTGACTAAATACGATGATATGTTGGAAATATCGTCAGGGTTGGTCCTAGTGGGAGTCTGACAATCGTGTTTCTTTGGATACAGATACCAATAAGAATACGAATACGAAGATGTTAATACCTTGGCCAAGGCCCAGCTGACCGGCGAGAGTGTCGCTGGTGTCCCCGCCGCCTAGTACTGTGGTTTTCTCTAGATGGATCAATCGCCCAATACGATTAAGAATACGAGTCACAATCACGATCTGAATTCAACAAACACGAATACGAATATGAATATGTTGATATGAATATGGATACGAATATGAACATGATTATGTTTATATGAAATTGTTTATGTTTAAAGTTGATGCATCATCATGAAAATGTTTTTATTTAAAGTTTATGCATTGTTATGAAAATGTTATTTAAAGTTCATGCATCATGAAAATGTTTACGAAAATGTTATGTTTAAAGTTTATGCATCTTCATGAAAACGATATTTTAATTACTAGTATTTTTCACTTTTGTATGAGATTTGTATATGTATTATGTTGTTATCAAGATTATGGTGTGTTGAGTCTTTAGACTCTCTAGGTGTGATTAATACAGGTGATTATGATAGTAATGTTAATGGAGATCTCTATGGATGATCTGACTGGACTGGAGGTGCACATAACCCGAGGACCGACGCTAGTTTTCCGCATTAGTTTTGATTTATGATTTTAAGTGATGTTAAAGATATTTTTATGACGATTTAATTATGGGTGGGTTTTGAGAGGTTATAGTATGAGCTATACTTTTCAAATAATGTTTTTAGGTTTGGTAAAATAGTTGGTTGTTTTACTTTTAAAATGGTTCCAAAATATTTTATGCATGTGATTATCCATCTCGGCCGATTTAGTGAGGTTTGGCAAAAAAAAAGTTAGTACTTTTTAAGAAAATGAATAGCAGACATTTCATGTACAGAACCAAACACCCGCAAACACACCCAGCCTTTCCAGCCGCGTCATAAGAGCCATGCGCGACGTCCAGCTTGCGTACCAGCCTCTAGCCTTCACACCAGCCACCGTGAAGCCACCCTAGGACAATACTAGACCTCTAAGGGCCCTACTGGACTGAGCCTACCCAGCCTAGAAGCCTTAGCCCCCAAACTCGTTCGCTTAGGCCATGCGCGGTCCCCTACCCTCACGCAATCATACCAGCCCTCGAGCCATGCCCCATGCGACCACCCTTGACCCATCCTACAACCTCTTTTGGTCTCCTGGACACACCCTAATAGCAGCTAGAGACCGTGGCCATTAAGGACTCCTAGCCAAAGAATCCTAGCCCATAAGGACTCTATTTTCGTTGAAGCCTTTTACCCTATTGGTGCAGCCCTCGTTTATGCATCTATGGACCCTTAAAATATTGGAAAAATGTTCCTCTAAGTTACCGTTCCATGGAAGCCCCTTTGTGCACCATTACCACAAATTTTGAATCACAAAAACATGAGTTGTATGCATGTGTGCCCATAAAAACAAAATATTTCATGTTTATCATGTTTATTCAGGCAAACATGTATCAAGCATATAATATGGTTTGAAAGATGAGAAAAAGTAGATTAAGGCGTGCCTTTCCATATTTTACGCACGTAAACAATTTGGCGATGCAACGAACGTTGGTAGAGAGGCGACCCTTGCTGAACTTTGGTTCAAAAACCATGACTTCCTCCTTCAAAATCTCATGTGTTCATGTGGTGAGTACTGATGGTAGAGTCCTAGTGCTAATAGGTGAAGGGGGCGTGTGATTTGTGAGGTTATGATGAGGATTTTTGGCTTAAAGTTTGATATAAAACACATGGTGAAAGCTTGGGCCCATTAGCCAAGTATAATATGCCCATTAGTTATTATTTAAAAAATTTTGTTTAGGAATGTTTGCGAAAATATTAGCCGAGTTCTCGAAGAGTTCATATTTTTGTTGAAAATCGAATACCGTTTAAAATTACGACTTGACGTGTAAAAACACCTCATTTTCGAAAATTTCATTTGAAATACACCACACATTAAACAATTAAAATAATAATTTAATAAAATATTTCTCTCATATGGTCCCCGGTCTCTGTTCCTTGATCGCGTCTCGAATAACCTTTTAAAACACAATTTTATGCATTCATGTAGAAATGTACATTTTAAACATGTAATCATTCATATCATAATAAATTCATGCATTAAAACCATTTAATTAGTCATTTTCTATTTTCCCTAGATTTGCATGCATTTGGATTACGTTATTGTATTTTGGACCTTATACTATCCCTCAAGGTCGATTGGTAACTATCATAGTAGAAAGATTAGGAGCCTCACTCCTAGCGTACACTGCAAGCTCGCATTGCTAAATCTCTGTTGCAATGGTTTCTAAATTGTCAATTGAGCAATAACAGCTATCTTTCTACTCAAAACGTCTGCGACAACGTTAGCATTTCACGGATGGTAGCTAATAACATAGTCGTAATCCTTCACCAGCTCTAACCATCTGCAATGCCTCATATTCAACTCTTTCTGGTTGAAGAAGTACTTCAAGATTTTATGATCAGTGAAAATCTTGCACTTCTCTCCATATAAGTAATGTCTCCAAATCTTGAGAGCAAATACTACTGTTGCAAGCTCGAGGTCATAAGTTGAGTAACTTTTCTCATGAACCTTCAACTGCCTAGACGCATACGTTATCACTCGATTATTCTGCATCAGGACTGCGCCTAAACCAAGCTTCGAAGCGTCTGTATAGATAACATACTCTCCTTGCCTTGATGACATCGATAGAACTAGCGCTGAAGTAAAAGCTTGCTTCAGCTTCTCGAAGCTCTCCTGGCAGTTTGATCTCCAAATAAACTTCGCATTTTTCTTCGTCAAGGCTGTCAGGGGTACTAAAATAGAAGAGAAACCTTGAATGAACTTCAGTTAGTACCAAGCTAGGCCCAAGAAACTGAGGATCTCGGTCACGCTCTTAGGTACCGGCCACTCTCTAACTGCCTCGTCCTTGCTGGGATCGACCTCAACTCCGTCTCTAGAGATAATGTGGCTTAAGAATGCCACTCTCGTAAGCCAAAACACGCACTTGTTGAACTTGAGAACAGTTCAATATCTTGCAATATCTGTAGAGCTGACTATGCCATTCTCTACTCCTCGAGTAAATCACAATATCATCTATTAAGACTATGATAAACTAATCCACATACGGCTGAAATACGTGATTCATGAGATCCATGAGAATCGTTGGCGCATTGGTCAATCCTAATGGCATCACCATAAACTCATAGTTCCCATATCAAGTTCTGAAAGCCGTCTTATGAACATCGGGCTCCTTCACATTCAGCTGATGGTGTGGAACCCAAAAATCAGTTCACGTAAAACCCATGAATTATTTAAATTGTTAAATTATTTATTTAAGTTTAGAATGATTTTTAACAATGCATGATTTATGAATTGACATTATTTTAAATTATTTATGTGATGCACGTTAAAAATGTTTTCTTGAGTTTCATGTTTCAGGCGATTATTCGATGTGGGATCGGGGAAATGAGGCCGACGACGATTTGGGAGATTTGTAAAATGTGGTATTTAATTTCAAGTCAAGAAAGTGACATTTTAAATGATTTATTAACTTTCTAGCATATTTTTTTAAAATCCTAATTTAATTTATTATGTGATTTTAAGGTGTAAACTTTTAAAATTTATCAATTGTGTATTTTATTTTAATTAGGAGATTTTTGGTAAATTAGTGTGGATTAACATTTAGTTAGATTGTTAATTATTAATTAAGCAAAATTTATTCCCCTAATTAACTAACACACACTTCTGTACACACACACAAACGTTATACACACACACATCTCTTGCACCCTTTCATTTCTTTTTGGAGAAAATTTGTTAGGGTTCTTAGTTCTTTTTCCAATAGCCACCCTCCCCTTAAAATTATTTCAGCAACCACACGTTGATTTTAGCAGCAAAATCGTGCCTCAAGTCGACTGGATCGCTTCCCACACCGCGTCTCTTTGTTATTCGCCGTATCATGAGTTTTAAAGATCAATTGCATGTATATTCTTTTGTTTTTCCATAGATCTTTTCATATTATATGTTTTGATGTTTATTGTGTGTGAAAATTCATGTTTGTTATGAAAAGGTTTGAGCAAAAACTTTTGAAACGATTCTTGAAAGTTTTTAGATCTCAAAACCGGATGTTGCTGTCATTTCGTATACTGTACTTTTTTGGTCGATTTTCTGGAAAAAATTTCAACATATAAAACATAGTACTTTTTGAACCTTTTATTTGATAGAAAATTCGTAATTATTGGACAAGAAACAAGTTAGTTATTATCATTTTCGTGGGACTGCTCAAACTGTGACATTTTTAAAATGTGTTCTTCATGTTTCTTGAGTTATTTGGTTGCAAGCTTTGTTGGGAATCACCGAGTGGTCATTGCTGCGTTTAGGTGTCTCTTTTGTTGTGATCAGTAGTCTTTCGGTGTTTCGTTTTGAATCGGCATGCATTTGGTGGCATTAGAAGGCATAGGGAAGGGAATAGGTAGATGATGGCTTTTTGGGGTTGAATTCGGGCAAGACTAGAGCCGCAGCGCTGCACTAGGAGTGCTGCAGCGCCGCAGAGCTGCAGGGTAGCGCCTAGGCTCCTGTCTAGTGCTGCAGCGCTGCTCTTCAGCGTTTAGGCACTGGTTTTGGTAACTTCGGGCTCCGAGTTTAGGTGATACTGCTTCCTTCGGGTACTAATACGTTATTATGTCCAAGCTTAGTGAGGGTTATATTAGACGTTACGAAGTTTGAATAGGGAACATTGAATTATGGTTTAGGTGAGGTCCGTGTCTTCCTTTTCTTGGGAAATTTCATACTCCAGGTCAAGATTTTTTCGGGGTTTGAGTCATGATTTAGTATGTTGATTAATCGTGGTCAAGTCCCGAGGAGTCTAGAAAGTCATAAGCTATTTAATTACTTCAGTGGTAAGTTGGTTCGGTACGGTTAAGTTATTAAATTTTAAGTTGTTGGAATAATGTACCAGTACGTATGTGTAGCAGTAGCCCCAAGCGAGGTCCAACAAATCCCTCAACGCTTTGTAAGTATGTTCGACGTGCAAAAGAAAATATTTTATCTTTTTGGGGTATGCTAAATGTCTTGTGACCAATTATGAACGGATTTGAAAGCCGGTGAACGTGGCCGGGGACCTCCCCACCCCTAGAAAGCATGACCGGGTTTAGATCACGATTGAAAAGCGGTAAAGCATGACCAGGGACCAATCCACCCGGTAAAGCATGACCGGGGATCTCTTGTATGTGGTAGTGGACATCCCTACCAGCCCAGTACTGTGGTTTAGTCTGATCAGACGCATCTATGAATGAGTCACTTTCTTTGAAACATATCTCTACGTAAAATGATGATGTTTATGTATGCTCAAGTATGTATGATGCAAGTATGTTTATGAAAAGTTTTGAAACAATGGCACGTCTATGTTTATGTATGTACGTTCAATTTTAAGTATGTATGGTCTACTTTAAAAGGCATGTGGTTTTATTATGAATTAATTGTTATTCTCAGTTTATACATGTTGAGTCTTTAGACTCACTAGACTTCGATGCAGGTGAGAACGAGTGCGAGGAGACGGGAGGTGGGGATCAGTGAGTTGGCTCGGACTACGCGGAGGCTAAACCCGAGGACCGCTTACGTTTTAAGAAAATTTTATGCACGTATTAAATACTCTGATTTTCACGAGATTACTTTACCATGTTTAAACAAGTCTTTTGCAAATTTTAGTTGTAGTTGTTTTATTCAATTATTTTAGACGAGCAGATTATTTTTATCGCAATTTGAAAGTTTATTGTTTATTTAAGAAAATTTTTTATTTTCTGCAAATTTTAAGTATCCTTAAAAGTACGGTACGTTACAGATGCTATCCCGAACTAAGATCTATCTACAAGAAAATCGAAGCTCCTTGAAGCTAATTAAACAAGTTCTCGATTCTAGGTAAGGGATACTTATTCTTGATGGTGACTCTGTTCAACTTTCTATAGTCAAAAGAGAGTCGCATACTACTATCCTTCTTTTTCATAAATAATACCAGTGCCCTCACCGGAGAACAACTCGGGCGAATAAACCCTTGTCCAAAAACTCCAGAATTTGATCTTTCAGCTTTTTCATCTCGACGGGTGCTAGAAGATAGGGTGCGGCACTGTACTTGCAATCGATTCAATAGAAAATTCCACCTCTCAGCCTGGTGAATGCTAGAAAATTTCTCAGGAAAGACGCTAGAAACTCTCTCTAAACCTCAACATCCTCTAGCTTCTGACTGTCCGAAACAGGTATTGAAGTAACACTCACTAGAAAAGCTTGGAAGTCTCGTCTCATAAGCTTCCTCGCACAGATACAGGAGATGATAAGCGGAATTTTCTTGTTCCTTGCTGCCTCAAAGACAAAGATTTCCCGTTTGACGGTCGAATGAATACTGACCTCTGTTAGAAATCTATAGAAGCTCCCTTCAAAGATAGCCAATCCATCCCAAGAATGATGTCGAACTCAGACATTGGGCTCGTGGTAACCATCTGATCACCAGAAGGAATATAAACTATAATGCCCAAATCCAAATCCTCGGGTATAATCTTTAGTCGCTTGACAAACATCTCAAATACAAAAGAGTTTGTAGCTCCTGAATCTAGCAATGCATAGGTAGCTACACTTGAAATAAATATCCTTACTGCAACAAATATACCATCAAATCCAATCGAGTCGAAAGCATAATCATTAATCATTAAAAATAATTTTCGAAAATTTCATTTCAGCCCCTAAAAATTTTGAAATCGTCCAATTTGGCCCTTCAAATTTCGAAAATTGCATTTTTTGCCCAATAAATTTCGAACTTAATCAATTTAGGCCCTTACTTCTCTAAATTTATTGTTTTGATCCCTAAAATTCCAGATATTACGAAAACTGCCCTCGAGTTTCTAGAATTCGCAAAACAGCCCCTGAAGTTCTAAAACTTTTGAATTTAGTCTCTGAATTTTCGAAAATTCCAGATTTCAACTTAGAACTTTCGATTATCACGATTTCAGTCCTTGGAATCTATAAAATTGCATATTAACCGCTGAATTCTCGGCCTTGTGCAGTTAAACCCTTGAGTCTCGGTTTTTTTTTTGCATTTTAGCCCCTCTAATTCTTGATTTATGCAATACAATTCTCAGGAGTATTAGCCTCTCTACTAGTACTAGATGAGCATCTAGGAGGAAATTTATCTTAACGTATTCCAATTTCTAACGTAACCAACATGCAATTAAATTTAAGCGTCTAACCATTTGGCTTGTAAGAACCATTTATTGATCTACTTAAAAAGCATATAAACATGTAACTGAAGCATATAAATCATGTAAACATAGAGGTGCTATCATTAAGATCATTTAAATCATTTAAACTTACAGACTTGAGGTTTTAAGACTGAGCTTTCTGGAACTTGTGGTGGCACAACCGTTTACAAGAACATTGTTCTGATACCAACTGAAACGTCTCTAACTCAACATTTATTTTACTCATAACTGCAGTAAAATTCATAAAAACGTAAACTTCAAACCAAATCTAAAACTATCATTTTTCAAAAATATCATAAACGTCATCAATCCTCTCAAAAACCACTCTCACTTCCAAAAATCATTAAAATATTTAAAGTAATGAAAAAACATAATTCTGCCGAAAAAACTAGCAAAAGTCCTCGGGTTAGTGAACCATCCGCCCAGCAAGTTCAATCATCCAACCCTCCTGTCTCAACAATAAAATCCTCATATGCATCATTCACACCTACTGAGTCTATCGACTCAGCATGCCTTAACTATGATAACAAGTAATGTGTATACCTCCACATGCAATAGTGAAAATACTTTTAATAAAATATCTTTTCATGAATACACATAAAATTAAACATTTTCTTTCATCATATACTTTTCATTTCATCATAAACATATACATATACATTTTCTTTGGGGTGAAATTCATTCGTTAATTATGACCATCTTTTCATCTTTCGGTTGATTGATCAATCTCAGCTGTAACCATAGTACTAGGCGGCGGGGTAATAGTAACCTGAAACGACCTCGACTTTTTTTAAAAATAAATATACATAAACTTCGAAAATCACCATTCAAACTAAATTAAAATTTTCATTAAATCCTACGTCGACCTTTAAAAAGATCAACTAACAATAAAATAAACCATAAAAATCCCTAATAAAGTCATTAACATAAATCTTTCAAGCCTTTTATCTATCAAGCTTGTGCATATAATAAAGGTCCTTCGGGAGTGTACTGCAGCACTCGATCCACTCAATCGTTAGCGCCTCCCATAATATCATCAAATACTTCATCATACAAACCTAGTGAGTCTAATGACTCAACACGTTCTAAACATTAATAACAAATAATACATATATAATCACATGCATTTAAAAATCATATTTTTATTTGAAATAGATTTTTGAGCAAAAAATAAACAATTTAAAATAATTTTAAGTATAAATGAATCATAAATCGTAAAAATCATTTTAATCGTAAATCTTTCAACCCTTTATCATTTTGGATGAAGTTTAATCCTTGAAAGTGACTAGCTTTTATCCTTTAGTTGACTGATCAGTCTTCAGCTCCACATGGACCATGGGGATAAGCACTAGGCCCCACCTTGCAAATACAATCGTCGGGGTCCTTTGGTGCCTTGTCCCGTACACGGGGTCCCTTTGGAGCCTTGTCCCTCACGAGATCCCCACAAAATCATTAGTTTACCGTTCCTTCTTAAAACGGATCCCCCACAAATCATATATCATTTATCACAGTAAAATCACATCCCAAAAAATATTTTTCATTTTTCCTTTAAAAGCATAAAATATCATAGTTTTCCAAAAATAGCATTTTAACAGTAAAAATTACACAGTTTTACCATAAATCATAAAATCTCATATTTTCATAAAAATTAACATTTAAAATCATAAAATATCATTTAACATGCATTATGAGCCTTCGGGACTCTGCCAAACTTTTACGTAATTCTCAAGTGTAAAATGACCGTTTTGCCCCTAGACGTAGAATTTCTCGATTTTTTCTTTTTCTTACTTTTAATGATATGGGCTTATCCCAAAAAATTATTTAAGCTTAAATCTAATTTTTCGTAATTTTATTCAGCTTAATTCAAGGCTTTCTAATTAGTTTTTTAATTAACTATTTGTGAGGCGTTTAATTCCTGAATAAATTCAAAACTTAATATTTTATACCAAAATTTTAAACATAACCTTTTTATTACCTAAAATGCCCTTGTGATCCATGAAGCACCCCTGTGGACCATGCTTAATCTTGAAATTCGAAATAATGACCCTTGGTTAAACACACCGAGCCATCTCCCTATTTACTCGGGCCACGCCCAAGCCACCTCGAGCCAAACCCGAGTCAACCCATCTAGGAACACTACTAACCAACCCTGACCCCTAACTCGCGCACAAGCCTCCTGGAACAATACCCTTGTTGCTTGCGAGTTGCATCACACGCCCAAGACTCCTAGTGACCCTAGGACCCTCCTACTCGAGCCATTACCGAGCTCACCTGACCTTCACCGACCCTGGACCATGCCCAGGCCCAACCAAGCCCAGCCCAGGCCCTTGAACCCACGCACGAGGCGCTGAAAGAAGATACAAGGTTGTGTGCATGTTGCTCTCTCACGTTTCCACGAGCCATCCCTGATCCGAGCCACACCAGACCATATTCCGGACCCTACCCCTCTACCCTGTACCATACTTGACCAGATCGGCCATCCCCTAGACACACTGCACTCTCTCCTGAAACACACCAGCCACGAGCATGCTTGGGGGGGAGAGTCCTAGTTCACTAGGACTCTTCCATAGCCACTCCTTCGAACCCTAGCTACCCAAGGACCCAACAAAGCCCTAGATCAAGACCAAAAATGCCCCTGAACCAGCCCTGGACGAGCCCCAACAACCCATGAAAACTATCGAGCCACCTAGACCATAAACAAGCACACAAACTCTTGGTTCAAATCCTATGCTATACCTTCGGTTCCCACCATTATTTTCCTTTAATTTAATTATATTTTAACCATGTTTCATCTTATATTGGCAGCGTACTCGTTAGAAATCATAACGTTTTTCAAATAAACGTAAAAAAAATCATATTTTTGAAAATAAACTTTCTACCGTAAAAGTTATCAAACACCTATATTTTTCATGCATAAAAAATTAAATCATGCATATTATAATTTGTATGATGTTTAAAAGAGTTTGAAAAACGTGCATTTGTGTTTAAAACGCTCGAATACTCAATCGTTGGCGAGGGTATGAAGATGGACGACCGGACGATGAAGAATCCTAGCTTTTCTTCCTCCCCTTAATTTCAAAAATCCTAGTGCATGAAGAGTGTGTTTTCGGCTGATAGAGATGTGAATTATCGTGTTTTGAAAGCCTAGATAACATATTTATATATATAATTGCAAGTTAATGGGCTTTGGTTCTGGGTCTTTATGTTTAGGACTAATTGGGCCTACTTAAAATAATTAAATTGAGCTCAATAACTCTTATTTAATTAAAACATAAAAGTTTATAAAATTAATTTCCCAAAAATAATAATTTTGATCTTTTAAAAACTGGTCGTTTGCCCAAAACCGGGTTCCCGGTTAAAATCAAGCTTGACTCGTAAAATAATTCAAACTCCAACATTTTTAGGAAAATTAAATCATTTTTAATCATATTAGGAAGCCATGCATAATTTAATCAAAAATAAATATTCTTGTTTTAGTCGTCACCGGTCTCCTTTCCCTTGCTTATTATCGAATATTCGGGTAAAATCCTTCAATTTCATGATATCGTGTCATATAGTAATTTAATCATGCAATCATACCTTTAATCATATAAAAAAATATCATGCAAGCATTTAAAATCAATTAGATAAAACAATTAAGCAATTTAAATAATTTTCATGAATGTGGTTTACGTAGGTTTGGTTTTTCGGACGTTACAAATCTTCTTAAATATAATTTCGTCCTCAAAATTTTCCTTGTCTTGGTAATTAAAAAGCTTGGCTCCCTTAATCATTTCCCTCTTAACTCTCTTAGCTTAATTCATGCGCTTCATTTTGGTCCTCATAATCTCAAAAAATTGTATTTCTATCCCAAAAGTTTCCAATGTTGTCTCCTAAATCCAGCTCAAGTAGTGCATGCACCCTATTTTCTTCTAACTTCTTCATTAACCCTATCAAATTCTACACAAATTTTAACATTTCAACAGGAAACATGCAACTAATGTTTATATCATGTATCATAAAAGCGTTTAAAAGAATTTTAGCATATAAAACATAAAGCAGTAAAAACTCACATATTTGAGGCATACACAACCCTTTGGGGAAAACCTGGCTCTGATACCAACTGAAACGACCTCTATTTTTAAAAAAAAAAACATAAATTTCGAAAATTACCATTCAAATTAAATTAACATTTTCATTGACCAAAATAACTTAACATTTTAAACTTCAAGTGCGTAAAATAAATCTCTAAATCGTTCACTAACCAAAAATCCTACGTCGACCTTTAAAAATATCAATTATCAATAAAATAAAGCCTAAAAATCTCTAATAAAGTCATTAACATAAATCTTTCAAATCTTTTATCTATCAAGCTAGTGCGGAAAATAAAGGTCCCTCGGGAGTATAATGCAACACTCGATCCACTCAATCGTCAGCTCCTTCCAAAATATCATCAAATCCTGCATCATACAAGTCTTATGAGTCTAATGACTCGTCACGTTCTAAACATTAATAGAAAATAATACATATACAATCACCTGCATTTAAAATCATATTTTTATTTAAAATAGCTTTTTGAGCATAAATAAACCATTTAAAATAATTTTAAGAATAAATAAATCTTAAATCGTAAAAATCATTTTACTCATAAAGCTTTCAATTCTTTATCATTTTGGGTGAAGTTTGATAATTGAAAGTAATTAGCTTTTATTCTTTGGTCGACTGATCATTTTTAAGCTCCACATGGCCCATGGGGGTGGGCACTAGGCTCTACCATTTAAATACGATCGTTGAGGTCCCTCTAGGGCCTTATCCCAAACACAGGGTCCCTCTAGGGTCTTGTTCCTCACGATATCCTCAGAAAATCATAAGTTCACTGTTCCTTCTTAAACGGATCCCCCACATAACATATATCATTTGTCACAGTAAATTCACATCTCTCAAAATATTTTTTATTTTTTTTAAAAGCATAAAATATCATAGTTTTCCAAAAATAGCATTTTAACAGTAAAAATTGCACAGTTTTAACATAAATCATAAAATCTCATATTTTCAAAAATCATCATTTAAAATCATAAAATATCATTTAACAAGCATTATGATCCTTTGAGACGCTGTCAAGCTTTTACGTAATTCCCAAGTGCAAAATGACCGTTTGACGTAAAATTTCTTGAGTTTATCGTTTTTTTACTTTTAATGAATTGGGCTTATCCCAAATAATTATTTAAGCTTAAATCTATTTTTTCGAAATTTTATTCAGCTTAATTCAATGCTTTCTAATTAATTTTTTAATTAACTATTCTGAGGGCGTTTAATTCACGAATAAATTCAAAACTTAATAGTTTCTTCCCAAATTTTAAACATAACTTTTTTATTACTTAAACTACCCTTGTGAGCCATAAACTATCTTTAAATTCGAAATAATGACCCTTGGCTAAACGCCCGGAGCAATCTCCCTATTTACTCAAGCCACGCCCAAGCAACCTCGAGCCAAACCCGAGTTAACCCATCTAGGAACCCTACTGACCAACCCTGACCCAAGGAACCTGATCCTAACTGATAAACATAAAAATTGTACATTAATCAAATGTTTTATAATATAAATTTACAGTTTTTGTTTTATTAAATGTTTAAATATTATATGTTTTATAATAAAATGTATAAAAAATAAGAGGTTGTGTAATTTTAAGTTTTTACTATTTTTACATGTTCGATAAAACAAAAATAACCTTGCCATTGTAAATGGGATTAAGATGATTCTTGGACCTGTAGAAAGTTGATGATAATATCTATAATATTGGTGACAAGCATGAGGTAAAAATCTTCTCACAATTGTGATCAAATTAAGGAATAAATAATGTAATGTCCGAGATTTTATATCATGTTAATATGAGATTCTTGATTATGAATTGATATAATTATAGACGGGCTATTAGGAGACCAGATTGGCCAAAACATATGAAGGGTGCAATTTTGAGACAGAATTATTGGCGCCCGAGCGGTAGAAAATAACCGCCCGAGCGCCAATGTGCAACGGGAGCATGCTTCGGGCAGAAGATGTGGCGCCCGGGCGGTAGTTTGTGACCGCCCGAGCGCAATTGTGTAATCCGAAGGAGCTCGGACAGAGAATGCCGCGCTCGAGCGGTAGTTTAGCACCGCCCGAGCGCCGACCGAAATTCATGAAAAATAGACACGTATCATTAACCGAACAACTTGATATATATATACGTATATCTTGCTATATTCTTCAAAAACCAGCAGAAGAAACCGTCCGAATTGTAATTTGACTTCAGTACTGCAATCCTATCAACGTAGGCTAAAACATGACGTAAGTTTTGCTATGTTTTGACATGCTTTGAAATTATGTCATTGTCAGAATTGAATAGGATTCATATATGATGTTCTTGACATGTTAGACATCATAGAATCGAAGTTAGATTGAGAAACAGACTGATTATGGAATTGTATGATTTTCTTATTATATTGATTTGAAATCAGACAGATTTAGATTATGAATGAGTTACAGACTATATCGGATATGAGTTATGATTTGTAATTGAGGTCTGTTGATATGATAGTGACGGTGATACTGAAATTGTTCCGTTATACCGTGATTTGAATTGAATCCAGGTTAATCAGATTCAGTGTTGAATTGAGAATAGAACATTGATATTATGATTCTCAATATATCGTTTCAGATTTACAGAGACAGTCTTGAGTTTAGAACTGATATTGCTTCAGACCGAGACTACAAACGGAAGGTATAATTCAATGTAGTATTGGGAGATCGACTTGAGTCGGTTTAGACTTGAGTTTCCCTAAAGCACATACTTTATTTTATTGCATTGATTTGATTGATATACTTGTTCTCTTGAATTATAGATAGCAGGTATTAGACGAGTAATCTTGTGACAGAAGTGTCTGATAGTGGTGGGATCGCCACGGGCACATTGCACGATGTCACTAGGTGGTGTAGAAATCTTGGGACAGATGTGCCTGATAGTGGCGGGATCGCCACGGGCACATTGCACAATGTCACAAGATAGGATATTGACGATAGAACCACAGTCCATGACGGTTAGGTCAGGACACTGGATGTTTGGTTATATCGACGTGGATAGAACTGGAGTCTTTTCTATTACTGTTGGTCGATATATGAATACCACGTCTGGAAATCGGGATCCCTAGACTAGGATTGAGTCTAGTCTGAGTCGTGGAGTCACGAACATTGTCGACAGTTTGATATTGATTATGTTTCTGATTTTGATACATATTACTGATATTTGTTACATGTTTTTATATTGTTTACATGATTGCATGTTCGTTGATTTATACTGGGATTATATTCTCACCGGAATTATCCGGCTATTGTCTTGTTTGTATGTGTACATGACAACAGGTGGGACAGGATCAGGGTCCAGAAGATGAGGAGAGATCGTGATAGAGTGGAGACTTCGGACTTTGATGTATATAGAGTTTTGACACTTGATATTTAGATGTCGAACCTTACTTTTACTGATTTGTAGACGGTACAGGACTTGTACTTTATTTTATACTGAGTTGTATATTAGTTTGATTTCACTATATTCCGTATTTTAAAAAGGAAAAAAAATTTATGACCCTAATTACTTGATTAGTAAATTGATCTTGATGACGATTAAGATTTGATTAGCGTCCGGGTCCCCACAAATAAAGTTACCAAAGTAGTGACAGTTTTACCATGCTGTAGCATTTTGGCCATGTCTCTCAAATTACTTGGTCAAATGGTTAAAACAAATATCACAACTCAAACAACTCAATTATCTACAAGTTTTGTTTTATGTGGAAAGGAAAATTCGGATGAGAATATTTTCAAAAGTGATGTGTATGATAACTTAATTTCTTGGAACACAAATGAAGACTTTTGTGTAAAAAAATAATATTTTATTTGTGGTTGTCTTCCAAAATTTGACTATAAATAGGGGTGCTTTGTAATGTATTGAGATATCCCTCATTTTATGAACAAAAATTTGAGTTCATAATATTTCTCTCTTTATTTTTCCTTTATTCTTCAATTAAATATAATTAGCATATCAATTTCATATTCAAAGTTTTACACTTTGAATAATGAGTAGCTAACTTCCCAGAGTTGAGATGAAAATGTGAAACTTTTGGCATGATAATAAGGTTATTAAAAGGTAAGAATCTATGTTTTATATTATTTAATCATTATTTATTGTTTATGTTATATTTATTTCTTTAAACATTATTATACCCTACTTATAAGTGAGAGTTTTGATTTATTGTTACTATATGTTAAACTAAATTTTTGGAACCATTTAAATGTTAGTCAGGTATTACCAACCATTTAAAGTGGATGCCTTGATTTATTAAATATGAATATATCATAATATTAATTTCTTGGTACCATTTAAATGTTAGTTTGGTTTTACCAACTATTTAAAGTGGGAACCTTAATTTAGTGTTTAAAAATATATATATATATATATATACAATAAATGTGGGGACCCGAACGCTAATCAAGTTCATAATCGTCATTGGGACAATTTAATCAATTATAATAAACATGGTTTAATTTTTTTTTTTTAACGCGAAACGTAATGGAAATCATTCTAATATACATATCAGTATTCAAGCAAAAGTTTGGTACTATATACAATCATTCAAAACTCAGGTTCAACAACTAGCTATCACGTGTTCAAACCCTATCTACAGCAATGTCAAAGTCCGTGGTCTCCACTCTATTCATGATCTCTCGTCATCTCCTCGACCCTGATCCTGTCCCACCTGTTGTCATGCACACATACAAACACGACAACAGCCGGATAATTTCGGTGAGAATATAATCCCAGTATAAGTCAATGTGGTATTGGGAGATCGACTCAAGTAGGATATACTTGGGTTTCCCTAAATCACATACTTATTGTTATTATATGCATTGATTTGATTATTATATGCTGTTCTATTGATTTATAGGAAGCATGTAATAGATGAGTATTAGACGAGTGATCTTGTGACAGAAGTGCCTGATAGTGGTGGGATCGCCACGGGCACATTGCACGATGTCAATAGATAGTGTGCTGGCGATTGTGCCACATTTTGTGACGGATAGGTCAAGACACTGGATGTTTGGTCTCGGCCAAGAAATCACGGCTTCAACCTTACTGAGATCAACAAAAATAGCGTCTCCGGATATAATGTGACCCTGAAATACTACCTGTTTCAACTAAAACTCGCATTTCGACAGTTTAGCATACAATTTCTCAGCTCTCAATGTTTTCAACACAGTTCTCAGATGTTCTGCATGCTCAATCATATTCTTGGAATAAATCAGAATGTCATCAATGAATATGATTACAAACTCATCAAGATATCTCTGAAAGACACGGTTCATCAATCTCATAAATACAGCCGGTGCATTCGTCAAACCAAACGGCATGACAATAAATTCATAGTGTCCATACCTGGTTCTGAATGCTGTCTTTGAGATATCAGAATCCCTGACTCTCAGCTGATGGTATCCAGATCTTAAATCGATCTTGGAATACACTGAAGAACCCTACAACTGATCAAACAAATCATCAATGCGAGGCAAGGGATATTTGTTCTTTACCGTTGCTTTGTTCAGTTGCCGGTAATCGATACAAAGCCTCATCGAACCATCTTTTTTTCTCACAAACAGTACTGGAGCACCCCAAGGAGATACACTCGGTCTGATATACTCCTTGGCCAGTAAATCCTCCAAATGTTCTTTCAACTCTTTCAACTCAATCGGTGTCATTCGGTATGGAGCTCTAGATATCGGAACTGTACCTGGCATCAACTCAATGCTGAAGTCTATCTCTCGAATCGGAGGTAAACCAGGAATCTCATCTGGGAAGACATCAGCAAACTCACACACCACTGGCAAGTCCGCCAATGATGGACTCGATTTCAGTAAATCAACTGAATAGACAAGGAATCCATCCGCTCCTTTCTGCAATAATCGAGTCATATTCATAGCAGATATCAAAAGAATTCTGGTTCGAGAACCCTTACCATAAAATTTCCACTCATCAGCCATCTCCGGTCTGAATCTTACAATCTTGTGGAAACAATCGACTGTAGCCCTGTACTTGGTCAACATATCGATACCGATAATACAATCAAAATCAGATATCCCCAGCACAATACAGTCTAACTCAATCTCATGGCCATCATACTGCAGTATACAAGATCTAAGAGACTTCACTGATATCAAACATGTCCCCAACGGAGAAGAGATAGACACTACCGCAGACAATGACTCAATAGGCAATGCATGACTCAATGCAAATTTCTCAGAAATAAATATATGTGATGCACCAGTATCAATCAATACATAAGCAAGATAACCAGAAATAAAATAGTTACCTGCCACAACGTCATCTGGTGCATCCTAAGCCTGCTCCTCAGTCAAAGCGAACACTCTGGCCTGCTGTCTAGGAGGCTGTCCAACTGTCTGACTACCTCCTGGCCTCGGCTGTGACTGAGCTGGGGCTGGCTGGAAAAAGTGCACTACAGACGGTGGTCGTCTACCAGTCTGAGCTACTGATCCAGATGACTCGGCACCCTGGGATCCCTGAGAACCTCTCTGGGGACATACTCTCGCAAAGTGTCCATGTTGCCTACAAATACGGCAACTGCCAAACACTCCTCGGCACTGCTCTGTGGAATGCTTCCCTCCACAAGTGCTGCAATAAGGTCTTGTATAAATCTGGCCCTGACCAGTCTGTCTCGAGCCACTAGAACTGGATGAACTGCTTCCAGATCTCTTAAACTGCTTCCCTTTATCTTTCAAGAAGTCTTTCTTTCCACTACCACTGCCACTCTCAAATCGAGAAGGTGGTTGCTCTGGTCTCGGTGCTGGAGGCGCAAATGAAGCTCCTATCTGTCTCATCAGACCGGTTTCTGCTCCCTTGGCTCGGTTCAAGGCATCAGTAAAATTTTTTGGCCTCTCGGTATTCACCAAGGTAAAGATTTCAGGATTCAGGCCATTAATGAATTGATCAGCAATGGCCTCGTCATTTTCGGCCACATGTAGAGCAAACCGCAACAAGGTCGAGAACTTGGCCACATACTCCTCAATGTTTAGCTGACCCTGTCTCAAATTGGCAAATTCGGCTCCCTTGTCCTTCCTGTACGACACTGGAAAGAACCTCTGATAAAATTCAGTTCTAAACATATTCCAGGTAATAGTCGTACCTCGATGCTCCAATGCCTTCTTAGTCGTGATGCACCAGTTCTTTGCAACGTCGTGTAACTGGTGCCCTATCAGTTTCACTCTCCTCTCATCGATGTAATCCAGGGACTCAAACAACATCTCAATGTCGTCTAGTCAACTCTCACAATCCACTGAAGTCTCGGTACCTTTAAGAGTTGGTGTATGGAATGACTGAAATCTTTTCAATAATGTCTCCATCGGAGTGGCTGTAACGTCCATTGGAGGATTCGAAGTACGACCCTGTTCTGGTATTCTTCTCGGAGGCATATCTGCTAATCAAAAGGATTAGTAATCCCAAACAATAATTATATTTCAGTCCTCCTGCGATCATCTTACTGCTGATCTAGAATCGGTGCTGATTCATTCTCAATAAAACATATTACCATATCACATCAGATAAGCAAGTAACATGTATTAAAGCAGTAAGACATGCTAGCATTCAAAAGCAGGAAATAAAACTCAATCAACCCCGCTCACTAGCTCCTATCTCAATCTAAAGGATCTATCGCTCTGATACCACCTGTTGTGGGGACCCGGACGCTAATCATACTCTTAATCATTATAGGGAAAATTTAATCAATTATAATAAACAGGGTCTAATTTTTTTTTTAAATGCGGAATGTAATGGGATTCAATCTAATATACATATCATTATTAAAGTACAAATCTTGTACTATATATACAATCATTCAAACTAAGGTTTTACAACTAAATGTCAAGTGTCCAAACCCTATCTCTAGTCCAAGTCCGTAGTCTTCACTCTAATCACGATCTCTCTTCATCTCCTCAACCCTGAACCTGTCCCACATGTTGTCAAGCTCACATACAAACACGACAACAGCCGGATAATTCCGGTGAGAAGTACATCCCAGTATAAATCAACGAAACATGCAATCATATGATAAATATAAAAGCATGAACAGATAACAGCATCATGTATCAAAATTTAGAACATAATCAATATAAAACTGTCAATCGTACTCGTGACTCCATGATTCAGACTAGTCTCAATCCTAGTCTAGGGATCCCGGTTTCCAGACGTTGGCATTCCTATATCGACCAACAGTAATAGAAGAAACTCCAATTCTATCCACGTCGATATAACCAAACATCCAGTGTCTTGACCTATCCGTCACAGACTTTGGCACTATCGCCAGTTCACTATCCTGTGACATCGTGCAATGTGCCCGTGGCGATTCCACCACTATCAGGCACTTCTGTCACAAGATCAATCGTCTAATACTCATATAATATGTGCTTTCTATAAATCAATAGAACAAGCATATCAAATCAAATCAATGCATATAATAACAATAAGTATGTGATTTATGGAAACTCAAGTATATCCTACTCGAGTCATTCTTCTGATACCACATTGACTTATACCTTTCTTTCGTAATCTCGGTCTAAAGAATTGGAAGTTCTGAATTCAAGACTGTCTCTGTCAATCTAAAATGACATTTCGAGAATAATAATATCAACATTCCATTCCCAATTCAATACTGAATCTGATCAATTTGAATATAATTCAAATCAACGGCATAACGGCACAATCCCGATATCCCCGTCAGTACAATATCAACAGATATCAATTACAAATCATAACCAATAGTCGAAATAATCCATGATCGTAGAAATTTGAATAATTTCAATCCAATATCTGAAAAATCATAACAATTGCATAAACGGTCTGTTCTTCGATCTGACTTCAAATATACGATTACTAATATCGCAAGAACACCTTATATGAATCATATCTAATTCTTTTAATCTCCTAATTTCAAATCATGTCAGAAATCAATAAAAATTACGTCCTGTTGTAGCCGTTGACGAGAGGATCACAGAACTGTGTTCGGATTAAAAATCGGATCACCGGTACATGCAAAATCGCAATTCTAGTATCAAATGAAGCTTGAGAGAAATTTTCTGGAAAGTCTCGACTCTTTCTTCCTGTAGATGCCGAGGGAGATGAGAATATATATTTCAAGCAAGCATGGTATGCCAAGTGTCCCACTCAAGCCAATATTGCACTTTAGAACCTGAATTCTTCACTATTTGCAATTTGGTCCTCAAAACTCTTTTTAATTCCATTTCAATCCTCATTAATTACAAAAATCGTGGAATTTAATTCATCATTCCAAAATTCGTAAATTAAATAATCTCGGATTAAAATGATATAATCTCGGGCCTTACATTAAATACTTGACAACATTTATAAGTTTTGGTATATGTTATATACTTATAATATAATAAATTATAACATAATATATATATGATTATTTAATATATTAGAACCATTTTATTAAGTGGATTTCAATAATATTCATTAATGTTAAATTTATTAAAATACCAAGAGTGGATCCTTTAATCTCAACTACTTAAATTAAAATTTTAACAATTAAAAATCATTAATTAAAGATTCAAACAATTAAAAGAAAAAAACAAAAACAAAACAAAAAGACATTGTAATGGACTTGTAATTACCTTAGCTTCCCTGTGGATACGATATCGGACTCATCGAATTATACTACTTGTGGATAACCAACTCTTGGGAGTGCAACGATCAAAGTTGCATCATGTTTTTGGCGCCGTTGCCGAGGAATTATAATTTAATTTCAGGTCTATTTAATTTTGTTTATAATTTGTTTTTCTTTCTTTGAATTTTTATTGCTTTTGTGTGTTTTTCTTTTGCATTTGCATGAGCGTTTGGTCATGTACACTTAGTGATCGACTCATTCGAAATAACCCTTTATTTTCACAAAACATTGCGGAAGAACCCATTCAAGAAAATGAATATTAAATTCAATCTCAACATGATCATGATAGACGAAGAACACTTAGAGATCACATGAATCCTACACGTACTAGTGCACCTTCATGTATAGCTTTTCTCCCTGACGTATCTCATTTCAATTTTAAGCCTGGTATTATCAAACATTTACCCAACTTTCATGGCTTAGATTCTGAAAATCCATACATGCATTTACGAGAGTTTGAAGAATTGTGCCACACATATAATGATCTAAATTGTAGCATGAACACCATTCGACTTAAGATTTTTCCTTTTTCTTTAAAAGATAAAGCTAAAACTTGGCTACAAAATCTTAGATCGGGATCCATTTGAACTTGGGATGAATTGCAACAACAATTTTTGAATAAGTTTTTCTCATCTCATAGAACAAATTCTTTCAAAAGGCAAATAATTATTTTCACTCAAAAACAAGGAGAAACTTTTTATCAGTGTTGGGATAGATACAAAGAATTTCTTAATCTTTGTCCACATCATGGTTTTGAAATTTGGAGATTTGTTTCTCAATTTTATGAAGGCTTGACACCTAAAGATAGGCAAATGGTTGAATTTATGTGTAATGGTACATTTGAAGATAAAGATCCAAACGAGACAATCGAGTATCTCGATTCATTAGCTGAAAATGGTCGAAATTGGGACACTATAGGTACAATCGAACCATCAAACAAGATTCAATTTCCCACATCTGGTGGATGTATGTACACCCTCAAAGATGAACATGATCGCCAAGCTAGATTTACCTCTTTGGCAAGAAAAGTTGAGGCACTTGAATTGAAAAAGAATGGTCAATTAAAATCTACTCAAGAAATTTTGTGTCACATCTGTGACACAAGTGATCATTCTACAAAAAATTGTCCCATTTTTCCCACTTTTAAAAGATGTCTCCATGAACAAGCCAATGTTTTGAACAATTTCAAAAGGCCAAATTTTGAACCACTTTCTCAAAGTTACAATCCAGGTTGGCGAAATCATCCAAATTTTAGTTGGAAGAATGAAAATGCTGCACAATTTTCACAACCACATTTCCAAAATCAACAAAATTTTCAAAATTATGCACCTTATGTTCCTCCACCTAAAAGAAATTTGGAAGAACATTGAATTCTTTCATTGCAAAGCAAGAGTCTATCAATACTCAAACTGCTCAAACCATGACAGATTTGAAAGATACTCTTGCTAAATTTGCATCCGCACTTAATGTTCATGAAAAAGGTAAATTTCCTTCACAACCTCTGCCTAATCCCAAAGATCATCATTCACAAAATGGAACTTCTGGAACTCAACCGATGGATCAGGTAAAATCTGTTATTACCCTTCGAAGTGGTAATGTTGTGGAAAAATCCATTCTTGAACCTTGTGAAGATGATGATAAATTAACTCCAAAGGTTAAGGAAGTAGAACCCATAACTTGCGAAGAGGAGGTTCAACAGACAGTGTCACCACCATTCCCTCATGCATTGAAAAATACAAAAAAATCAAATTTGAATTCTGATATATAAGATATTTTTAAACAAGTAAAAGTTAATATTCCTTTATTAGATGCAATAAAAAAGGTACAATCATATGCCAAATTTTTGAAAGACTTGTGCACTGTAAAAAGAAAATTGAATGTGAAAAAGAAAGAATTTTAACCGAACAAGTAAGTGAAATCATTCAAAATAATAATACATTGAAATACAAAGACCCTGGTTATCCTACTATTTCATGTATTATTGGAGAACGAAAGATTAAAAAAGTCTTGCTTGATCTTGGAGCTAGTGTGAATTTACTTTCATATTCATTTTATCAAGAACTCAATCTAGGCGAGTTAAAACCTACTTCGGTAACACTTTTACTTGCTGATAGATCTGTTAAAGTGCCAAGATGTATGGTAGAAGACGTGTTTGCCCAAGTTGATAATTTTGTATATCCTGTCGATTTCATTGTAATAGATACACAACCTATCGAAGATTGTAATGCAATTCCTGTAATTTTGGATCGTCCATTTCTAGTAACTTCTAATGGTTTTATAAATTGCAGGAATGGAATAATGAATTTGTCATTTGGCAACATTATCTTGGAGCTTAATGTTTTTAATCTTTGTAAGCAACCACATGACAAAGGAGATGAAAGTGAAGTTGAAAATCTTATTGAAACCCTTGTGGAAGAAAATATTCAAGAAGGGAGTACTCGTGACCAATTAGATATTTGTTCAATTGATACTGTTAAAGAAAATATTGAAATTGATCTTGATGATTTTATCAGGTATCACTCGTTACCAGGATCAGAGAAAGAATTTGAGGCAAAATATGGAAATAAAGACGAACCACCCATATTGGAGTTAAAACCCTTAACAGAAGAATTTAAATATGCATTTCTTGGAGAAGATGAAACATATCCGGTGGTAATTTCTTCCAAACTAGCAAGTGAACAAGAAGGTAAATTAGTTGATATGCTTAAAAGACATAAAAATGCAATTGGTTGGACACTAAAAGATCTCAAGTGCATTAATCAACTAATTTGCACTCACAAAATTCACTTAGAAGAAAATGCTAAAACATTTCAACAACCACAAAGGAGATTAAATCCACACATGAAAGAAGTTGTGAAAACTGAAGTTCTCAAAATACTTGTTGTTGGAATAATCTACTCTACTTGTGAAATTAAGTGGGTAAGCCCAATACAAGTAGTTCCAAAAAAATCTGGCATCACAGTGATAAAAAATGAAAAAGGTGAATTGTTAACAAGTCGAGTCCCATCTAGTTGACGGATGTGTATTGATTATAAAAAATTAAATGACGCCCCTAGAAAAGATCATTTTCTATTACCATTTTTTTATCAAATTTTAGAAAAAGTAGATGGTCATCCCTACTACTGTTCTTGACGGATTATCAAGCTATTATCAAATTCCTATTGCACTCGAAGATCAAGATAAAACCACATTCACACGTCTTTTTGGAACATTTGCATTCAGAAGGATGCCATTGGGATTATGCAATGCCCATCAACATTTCAAAGATGTATGCTAAACGTTTTTAGCGACATGGTTGAAAATTGTTTGAAGATTTTAATGGATGATTTAACTGTTTTTGGGAATACATTTGATAATTGTCTTTAAAATTTGGAAAAAGTTTTAAAAAGATGCGAGGAAAAATGTCTTATTTTAAATTGGGAATTACATGATTACTTCGGGGATTGTTTTGGGACATGTCGTGTCATCTCATGGAAATGAAGTTGATAAAGCAAAAGTTGATGTCATTGCCAATTTACCCTCTCCAAAAATCATTAAAGAAATTCGCTCATTTTTGGGACATGCTGGATTTTATAGGAGGTTTATATAGGACTTTAGTTTAATCTCTAAACCCATTTGTAACCTCTTAACAAAAGACACTACATAAACAGGGTCTAATTTTTTTTTTAAATGCGGAATGTAATGGGATTCAATCTAATATACATATCATTATTAAAGTACAAATTTTGTACTATATATACAATCATTCAAACTAAGGTTTTACAACTAAATGTCAAGTGTCCAAACCCTATCTCTAGTCCAAGTCCGTAGTCTTCACTCTAATCACGATCTCTCTTCATCTCCTCAACCCTGAACCTGTCCCACCTGTTGTCAAGCTCACATACAAACACGACAACAGCCGGATAATTCCGGTGAGAAGTACATCCCAGTATAAATCAACGAAACATGCAATCATATGATAAATATAAAAGCATGAACAGATAACAGCATCATGTATCAAAATTTAGAACATAATCAATATAAAACTGTCAATCGTACTCGTGACTCCATGATTCAGACTAGTCTCAATCCTAGTCTAGGGATCCCGGTTTCCAGACGTTGGCATTCCTATATCGACCAACAGTAATAGAAGAAACTCCAATTCTATCCACGTCGATATAACCAAACATCCAGTGTCTTGACCTATCCGTCACAGACTTTGGCACTATCGCCAGTTCACTATCCTGTGACATCGTGCAATGTGCCCGTGGCGATTCCACCACTATCAGGCACTTCTGTCACAAGATCAATCGTCTAATACTCATATAATATGTGCTTTCTATAAATCAATAGAACAAGCATATCAAATCAAATCAATGCATATAATAACAATAAGTATGTGATTTAGGGAAACTCAAGTATATCCTACTCGAGTCATTTTCCCGATACCACATTGACTTATACCTTTCTTTCGTAATCTCGGTCTAAAGAATTGGAAGTTCTGAATTCAAGACTGTCTCTGTCAATCTGAAATGACATTTCGAGAATAATAATATCAACATTCCATTCCCAATTCAATACTGAATCTGATCAATTTGAATATAATTCAAATCAACGGCATAACGGCACAATCCCGATATCCCCGTCAGTACAATATCAACAGATATCAATTACAAATCATAACCAATAGTCGAAATAATCCATGATCGTAGAAATTTGAATAATTTCAATCCAATATCTGAAAAATCATAACAATTGCATAAACGGTCTGTTCTTCGATCTGACTTCAAATATACGATTACTGATATCGCAAGAACACCTTATATGAATCATATCTAATTCTTTTAATCTCCTAATTTCAAATCATGTCAGAAATCAATAAAAATTACGTCCTGTTGTAGCCGTTGACGAGAGGATCACAGAACTGTGTTCGGATTAAAAATCGGATCACCGGTACATGCAAAATCGCAATTCTATTATCAAATGAAGCTTGAGAGAAATTTTCTGGAAAGTCTCGACTCTTTCTTCCTGTAGATGCCGAGGGAGATGAGAATATATATTTCAAGCAAGCATGGTATGCCAAGTGTCCCACTCAAGCCAATATTGCACTTTAGAACCTGAATTCTTCACTGTTTGCAATTTGGTCCTCAAAACTCTTTTTAATTCCATTTCAATCCTCATTAATTACAAAAATCGTGGAATTTAATTCATCATTCCAAAATTCGTAAATTAAATAATCTCGGATTAAAATGATATAATCTCGGGCCTTACATTAAATACTTAACAACATTTATAAGTTTTGGTATATGTTATATACTTATAATATAATAAATTATAACATAATATATATATGATTATTTAATATATTAGAACCATTTTATTAAGTGGATTTCAATAATATTCATTAATGTTAACTTTATTAAAATACCAAGAGTGGATCCTTTAATCTCAACTACTTAAATTAAAATTTTAACAATTAAAAATCATTAATTAAAGATTCAAACAATTAAAAGAAAAAAACAAAAACAAAACAAAAAGACATTGTAATGGACTTGTAATTACCTTAGCTTCCCTGTGGATACGATATCGGACTCATCGAATTATACTACTTGTGGATAACCAACTCTTGGGAGTGCAACGATCAAAGTTGCATCATGTTTTTGGCACCGTTGCCGAGGAATTATAATTTAATTTCAGGTCTATTTAATTTTGTTTATAATTTGTTTTTCTTTCTTTGAATTTTTATTGCTTTTGTGTGTTTTTCTTTTGCATTTGCATGAGCGTTTGGTCATGTACACTTAGTGATCGACTCATTCGAAATAACCCTTTATTTTCACAAAACATTGCGGAAGAACCCATTCAAGAAAATGAATATTAAATTCAATCTCAACATGATCATGATAGACGAAGAACACTTAGAGATCACATGAATCCTACACGTACTAGTGCACCTTCATGTATAGCTTTTCTCCCTGACGTATCTCATTTCAATTTTAAGCCTGGTATTATCAAACATTTACCCAACTTTCATGGCTTAGATTCTGAAAATCCATACATGCATTTACGAGAGTTTGAAGAATTGTGCCACACATATAATGATCTAAATTTTAGCATGAACACCATTCGACTTAAGATTTTTCCTTTTTCTTTAAAAGATAAAGCTAAAACTTGGCTACAAAATCTTAGATCGGGATCCATTTGAACTTGGGATGAATTGCAACAACAATTTTTGAATAAGTTTTTCTCATCTCATAGAACAAATTCTTTCAAAAGGCAAATAATTATTTTCACTCAAAAACAAGGAGAAACTTTTTATCAGTGTTGGGATAGATACAAAGAATTTCTTAATCTTTGTCCACATCATGGTTTTGAAATTTGGTGATTTGTTTCTCAATTTTATGAAGGCTTGACACCTAAAGATAGGCAAATGGTTGAATTTATGTGTAATGGTACATTTGAAGATAAAGATCCAAACGAGACAATCGAGTATCTCGATTCATTAGCTGAAAATGGTCGAAATTGGGACACTATAGGTACAATCGAACCATCAAACAAGATTCAATTTCCCACATCTGGTGGATGTATGTACACCCTCAAAGATGAACATGATCTCCAAGCTAGATTTACCTCTTTGGCAAGAAAAGTTGAGGCACTTGAATTGAAAAAGAATGGTCAATTAAAATCTACTCAAGAAATTTTGTGTCACATCTGTGACACAAGTGATTATTCTACAAAAAATTGTCCCATTTTTCCCACTTTTAAAGAATGTCTCCATGAACAAGCCAATGTTTTGAACAATTTCAAAAGGTCAAATTTTGAACCACTTTCTCAAAGTTACAATCCAGGTTGGCGAAATCATCCAAATTTTAGTTGGAATAATGAAAATGCTGCACAATTTTCACAACCACATTTCCAAAATCAACAAAATTTTCAAAATTATGCACCTTATGTTCCTCCACCTAAAAGAAATTTGGAAGAACATTGAATTCTTTCATTGCAAAGCAAGAGTCTATCAATACTCAAACTGTTCAAACCATGACAGATTTGAAAGATACTCTTGCTAAATTTGCATCCGCACTTAATGTTCATGAAAAAGGTAAATTTCCTTCACAACCTCTGCCTAATCCCAAGGATCATCATTCACAAAATGGAACTTCTTGAACTCAATCGATGGATCAGGTAAAATCTGTTATTACCCTTCAAAGTGGTAATGTTGTGGAAAAATCCATTCTTGAACCTTGTGAAGATGATGATAAATTAACTCCAAAGGTTAAGGAAGTAGAACCCATAACTTGCGAAGAGGAGGTTCAACAGACAGTGTCACCACCATTCCCTCATGCATTGAAAAATACAAAAAAATCAAATTTGAATTGTGATATATAAGATACTTTTAAACAAGTAAAAGTTAATATTCCTTTATTAGATGCAATAAAACAGGTACAATCATATGCCAAATTTTTGAAAGACTTGTGCACTGTAAAAAGAAAATTGAATGTGAAAAAGAAAGAATTTTAACCGAACAAGTAAGTGAAATCATTCAAAATAATAATACATTGAAATACAAAGACCCTGGTTATCCTACTATTTCATGTATTATTGGAGAACGAAAGATTAAAAAAGTCTTGCTTGATCTTGGAGCTAGTGTGAATTTACTTTCATATTCATTTTATCAAGAACTCAATCTAGGCGAGTTAAAACCTACTTCGGTAACACTTTTACTTGCTGATAGATCTGTTAAAGTGCCAAGATGTATGGTAGAAGACGTGTTTGCCCAAGTTGATAATTTTGTATATCCTGTCGATTTCATTGTAATAGATACACAACCTATCGAAGATTGTAATGCAATTCATGTAATTTTGGATCGTCCATTTCTAGTAACTTCTAATGGTTTTATAAATTGCAGGAATGGAATAATGAATTTGTCATTTGGCAACATTATCTTGGAGCTTAATGTTTTTAATCTTTGTAAGCAACCACATGACAAAGGAGATGAAAGTGAAGATGAAAATCTTATTGAAACCCTTGTGGAAGAAAATATTCAAGAAGAGAGTACTCGTGACCAATTAGATATTTGTTCAATTGATACTGTTAAAGAAAATATTGAAATTGATCTTGATGATTTTATCAGGTATCACTCGTTACCAGGATCAGAGAAAGAATTTGAGACAAAATATGGAAATAAAGACGAACCACCCATATTGGAGTTAAAACCCTTACCAGAAGAATTTAAATATGCATTTCTTGGAGAAGATGAAACATATCCGGTGGTAATTTCTTCCAAACTAGCAAGTGAACAAGAAGGTAAATTAGTTGATATGCTTAAAAGACATAAAAATGCAATTGGTTGGACACTAAAAGATCTCAAGTGCATTAATCCACTAATTTGCACTCACAAAATTTACTTAGAAGAAAATGCTAAAACATTTCAACAACCACAAAGGAGATTAAATCCACACATGAAAGAAGTTGTGAAAACTGAAGTTCTCAAAATACTTGTTGTTGGAATAATCTACTCTACTTGTGAAATTAAGTGGGTAAGCCCAATACAAGTAGTTCCAAAAAAATCTGGCATCACAGTGATAAAAAATGAAAAAGGTGAATTGTTAACAAGTCGAGTCCCATCTAGTTGGCGGATGTGTATTGATTATAAAAAATTAAATGACGCCCCTAGAAAAGATCATTTTCTATTACCATTTTTTTATCAAATTTTAGAAAAAGTAGATGGTCATCCCTACTACTGTTCTTGACGGATTATCAAGCTATTATCAAATTCCCATTGCACTCGAAGATCAAGATAAAACCACATTCACACGTCTTTTTGGAACATTTGCATTCAGAAGGATGCCATTGGGATTATGCAATGCCCATCAACATTTCAAAGATGTATGCTAAACGTTTTTAGCGACATGTTTGAAAATTGTTTGGATATTTTAATGGATGAATTAACTGTTTTTGGGAATACAATTGATAATTGTCTTTAAAATTTGGAAAAAGTTTTAAAAAGATGCGAGGAAAAATGTTTTATTTTAAATTGGGAATTACATGATTACTTCGGGGATTGTTTTGGGACATGTCGTGTCATCTCATGGAAATGAAGTTGATAAAGCAAAAGTTGATGTCATTGCCAATTTACCCTCTCCAAAAATCATTAAAGAAATTCGCTCATTTTTGGGACATGCTGGATTTTATAGGAGGTTTATATAGGACTTTAGTTTAATCTCTAAACCCATTTGTAACCTCTTAACAAAAGACACTACATTTGAGTGGACTCAAGAATGTCAAAATGCTTTTGATAAAATCATTCGACATTTAACATCAGCTCCTATCATGCAACCTCCTGATTGTTCTTTACCATTTGAAATAATGTGCGATGCGAGTGATTATACAATCGGTGCAGTATTGGGTCAAAGAATAAACGGTAAGCATTATGTGATATATTATGCAAGTAGAACTTTAAACAATGCTCAAATGAATTACTCCAGAACTGAAATGCCCGAATGTTTAAAAAAAATAAAAAAAAGTTACTGTTCACAGTTACTATTCAAGCGCTGCGGCGCTAGAATAGTGGCGCCTAGGCGCTAGAGCTATGAAAATTTGGCGTCGAGGCGCTAAAAATGGTGCTGCGGCGCTACAGATGCGAAAATTCATTTTTTAAGCTCACTTTGACTTCCACGATTAATTCACCAATTATTTTCTTTCTTCTCCACGCAAATCCTCATCCATCTCCTTCCATTTTCTACATTTCTTCTTTAATCTATGGGAGATTTGTTCAAGAAAATTATGAAATGAAGTTAGATTTGTGATCCTCGTCACGTGCTTCACAAAAATGTAAGTTTTTCCGATTTTTGTTCAAGTTTGGAAATGGGTTGAAGTTTAGAATTGGTATTTGAGTTGATATTTTAGATATTAAGATGTTGTATTTGATTTGGTTTGAATTTAAAATGGATATGAGCATGGTTTCTTGTTTCTATGCAAGATCAGTTTTTATGCCTATTGTATTTCGGGTATATGGGACAGTTATATTTGGATTTTGATGTTATGGTCTTCATCAAACTTGCACAGCATCAAGTATCTTCGATTTGGTTCAAGAACCACTCAGTTCCATGTAGCAGTGAAAGAGATATGCTATGTATACTAATCCTGGTCTAGAATCCAGAGTTTGTTTCCATGTCTTCTGTTTATTCGAATTCTGATATTTATTGATTAAGATTCTTGATTTGGTGTTCAATGAAAATTATAGAATATTGTCTTGTCTTCGAAAGGATACCAAATTGGCTTGATTTCATTGGATATTGAGGAAGTTATGCTCAAAATACTAAAGTGTGTCAGAAATGAATTGACACATAATTCGTGGGAATGATGTTGTATATTTCATATTATAAACGACTGAGTAAACCACTTTATTTGACAAAACTTTGTGAAGAACAATTGTTGGGATTTGAGTTTTCTTGCATATCCAATTTGCGGATCTTGATTTGAAGCAATATTGAATTAATTATGAATTTTGTATAGAAACTTCTCTGTTTCGATATATGATCCGAGTTCTTGAGTTATAGTAGAATTCAGAGGTTCGAGACTTCTCAACTACACCTTTCGATAACCTTTTGGTAATATTTGAAAGTATGTTATGGTCGGTAGTATACGAGGTAAAAGTATCATTTTTTATTTTAATTTGAAAATTCTATGGCTCGATGAAAAACTTGTTATTTGATGATGATTGTTGTCTTGAGATTATGATATTGATTTGCATCATTACATTGCATATTGAGCCACTTGTCGATTCAGATTTCATATGGCGGAGGTCGCCTTGATTTATTGATTTTTTGGACGTATGTGGCTATAGTTGAGTTGGCATAGTGTATGCGGAGGTCGCTTCTATGGCCTGAACACTCTCTATAGGCGCACCATAGTCTTGGGATTGTAGAACACAACACCACACCCTGAGCGGATGAGTAGGTGGATGTTGCTGGGGGATTCTCTTCTCTTGGGTACCTTATGACCAAATGATTCACTTGATCTTGAGATTTATTGATAGCCCACAGCTTCTGATCATGCATTGCATTATATTGCATCTTTATGAATTTATATGAACTATTTTGAAAATTAAATTCTCATATGTTATTGATTGTATCATACTGGTTTTATACTGACCGGCACGTCGGCTACCTCTTTTTTCATGTTCTTGACGGTAGGTGAGGCGAGGCTTGGGATGCCAGAGTCCAGCTCCAAGCGAGGAGATACGAGTTAGAGTGGGATTCTCGGGTCTTAGGAGCTATTTTATGATGTTTGGATTACTTTGGTTCACTACTTTATTTTGGCATGTTAAAATTTATATTTCAAACATTTGTGACCTTTAAATTATTTTGACTATGTTTGTGTCGGTTTATGAACCATAGATTATGTGTTTTACTCAATTGTTAGGTTTGTTATATTATAGTTATTAATATTAGATGTCGGACCCGGGGGCACACAAGAACTACTTGCTGTAATATTTGCATTAGATAAATTTCGATCTTATTTGATTGGATCAACGACTATTGTGTTTACTGATCATTCTACTATTAGATATTTATTTACCAAACAGGATGAAAAGCCACGACTGATACGATGGATTTTGTTGCTCCAAGAATTTGGCATTGTGATCAAAGATAAAAAAGGAACCGAGAATGTCGTAGCCGATCAATTATCGAGACTAGTAACAGGATCATCTTGTGAAATGACAACAATTAACGATAAAAATTCCTTTTAAACTTAAATAAATATTTTTTTTAAAATTTAAATAAATGCACGTGTTTTACGTGTACTGATTTTGGGTTCTACATTTACCTTTCTTGCCAAATTGCATAACTCCCTTGAGGGGAGATATTTTAATGAAAACATGGTCACCAACCTCGAATGCCAAAGGTCGTCGTCTCACATCGGCATAACTTTTCTGTCTAGACTGAGTGGTCTTCATTTTCTCTTGGATCTGCTACAACATCTGATGTCTGTTGATCAAACTCTGGGCCCAATACAAAGGAGATCGGCACTTCCTTCCAATACAAGAGGTAATACAAAGGAGATCGGAAATTCCTTCAATATAAATCTTCATAGGGTGCCATGGTGATTGAAGACTAGTAGTTGTTATTATACGTGAACTCGACAAGAGGTAATTTTGAATCTCAACTACAAGGAAAATCAATTATATAGGCCTTCAGCATATCCTCAAGAATTTGAATAACCCTTTCTTACTGCCCATCACTTTGAGGATGATAGGCCGTACCTAAAGGACAATTTCGTTCTCAAGGTTCTATGTAAACTCTTCCAAAACTCAGATGTAAACCTTGGATCACCATCTGAACTATAGACACTAATATCTCATGAAGTCTCACAATCTCTTTGACATAAGCCTCAACATATTGATTAATAGAATTTGTCGTCTTGACAAGGAGAAAATGTGATGACTTGGTTAATTGATCCACGATCACCCAAATAGAATTAAAGCCCTTCTGGGTCCTTGGCAACCCAACAACAAAATCGATGGTGATGTGTTCCCATTTCCATTGCGGTATAGGTAAGGATTGCAACAATCCCGCCGGCCTCTGATGCTCAATTTTAACCTGCTGACAGGTTAGACATTCAGAAACAAATAATATGATATCTTTCTTCATACCTGGCCACCGGTAAAGGCGTCGAAGATCATGGTACATCTTGGTACTACTAGGGTGTACCAAAAATGGCGCTCTATGAGCTTCAATGACTACATCTCTTCGAATGTCATCACCCAAAGGAACACATATCCTACCTCGAAAGGTCAATAAACCGTCAAGATTCAACCCAAACTCATAAACCCTTGTTAATTCACTCTTTCTCTTCACCTCCAATAATTGATTATCAAACTGTTGTTCCTTCAAAATTATATCAAACAAAGTTGAGCGAAGAACCAATACAGATAATTGAGCTACTGTACCTGGAGAAACCAGAGTTATCTCATTTCTTTGCAAATCAAGCAAAAATGGTTTCTGAATCATGGAACCCAATAAAGAACTCGACTTGCGACTCAAAGCATCTGCAACCACATTAGCTTTACCAGGACGATAGTTGATGGTGAAATCATAGTCCTTCACCAGTTCCAACCATCTCCGCTATCGCATATTCAACTCTTTCTTTAAAAATAAATAAATCAAACTTTTGTGATGCATAAAAATTTCACCCTTCTCACCATAGAGATAGTGCCGCCAAATCTTTAAGGCAAAAACCACAGCCGCCAATTCCAAGTCATGAGTGGGATAATTTTCTCGTAGTCCTTCAACTGACGAGAAGCATAAGCTATCACTTTCCCACGCTGCATCAGTACGGCACCTAACCCTTACTTTGAAGCATCTTTATACACAACAAAATCCTCAGTACCACAAGGAAGTACTAACACAGGGGCAGAAGTCAACTTATCTTTAAGTGCTTGGAATGATTGTTGGCACTCTAGGGTCCATTCGAACTTATAGACATCTTTGTCAAACTCGTCAGTGGCAATGCTATCTTTGAAAAATCCGCTATGAACCGTCTATAATATCCTGCCAACACAATAAAACTTCTAACCTCTGTAACTGTCTTTGGAATGGACCATTGCTTATTGGACTCAATCTTCGATGGATCCACCGATATTCCCTCTTTCGAAACGATATGGCCCAAAAACGCCACCCTCTCTAACCAGAATTCGCATTTCTCTAACTTAGCATATAACTTTTTATCCCTCAATAGCTGCAACACATTCCTCAAATGCTCACTATGAAGGTCTCGTGTCTTAGAGTAGATCAAAATGTCATCAATAAAAACAATGACAAAGTTATCCAAAAACGGCTTAAAGACACGATTAATTAAATCCATGAAAACTGAAGGAGCATTGGTTAGCCCAAAAGACATCAACAAAAATTTATAATGACCATACCTCGTTCTGAAAGCAGTCTTCGGTTTATCCCCCTTTTTCACCTTTAACTGATGATACCAGACCGGAGATCAATTTTCAAGAACACTACTGCTCCTTGCAATTGATCAAAAAGGTCATCAATCAGTGGCAAAGGATATTTGTTTTTAACAATTACCTTGTTTAGTTCTCGATAGTCAATACATAATATCAAAGATCCATCTTTCTTTTTCACAAATAAAACTGGAGCTCCCCATGGCGAGGAACTAGGGCGAATGAAACCTTTAACTAATATCTCCTGCAATTGATTCTTCAATTCTTTTGTAATGCCCGAGATCTTTATTCTGTTAATCTGCGATTATTGATTATGAATTAATGTGATTATAGACGGAAAGGAACAGACCGGGGAAGACAAAAGAAGTCATGTTATGTGCGAGGACTGAACCCCTCGCGCATATGCACGACCAAGCATGGCGCATATGCACGAGGCAGGCAGAGAAACTCGCGCATATGCGCGACCAGGACCCGCGCATATGCGCGAGCATGGCAGAGAACCTCGCGTATATACGCGAAGAGAGGATGCGCATATGCGCGAGCAGAGGAAATCTGGATTGCCGAGACAAGTAGGTCTCGCGCATATGCGCCGAGGAATGTCGCGCATATGCGCGAGACGTGTTGCACAAAGATAAAGCTATTTGGTCCTCAACATGCATATTTAAAATGCATATTCCTTCCTTCAGTTGGACATCAAGAAAGAAACAGAGAGAAGCTCTTGAGAGTTTCAAGCTTTCCTTTTTGAAATTTGAATCTTGCACAAGATCCGTCCGTCTGATTTTCAATCTGAATTGAGTACTGTGTTCCTCTCAACAAAGGCTTCACACATACGTAAGTTCTATTATGTTTCATTATGATTTGAAAATCTGATATGGAAAAAATCCTGATATGACTGATATTATCTATTCCTGAGATTGTTGTAATTGTATAATCGAAACAGGATTGAAGAACGGATACCGTATGAAATTATTATCATTTTGATAAACATAAAAATTGTACATTAATTTAATGTTTTATAATATAAATATATAGTTTTTGTTTTATTATAGGTTTTATAATAAATTGTATAAAATATAAGTTGTTGTGTAATTATAAGTTTTTACTATTTTTTACAGGTTCGATAAAACAAGAATAAACTTGGCGTTGCAAATGGGATTATTATGATTCTTGGACCTGTAGAAAGTTGATGTTAATATCTACAATATTGGTGGCAAGCATGAGATAAAAATCCTCTCACAATTGGGATGAAATTAAGAAACAAATAAAGTTACCAAAGGAGTGGCAGTTTTACCATGCTCTAGTATTTTGACAGTATCTCTCAAATTACTTGGTCAAATGGTTTGAAAAAAATACCACAACTAGACAACTCAATTATCCACATGTTTCTTTTTATGCGAAGAAGCAAATTCGGAGAAGAAGATTTTCAAAAGTGACGTGTAATATAATATAATATCTTGGAATACCAATGAAGACTTATGTATAAAAAAATAATATTATATTTGTGGTTGTCTCCCCAAATTTGGCTATAAATAGGGGTGGATTGTAATGAATTGAGATATCCCTCATTCTATGAACAAACCTTTGAGTTCATAATATTTATCTCTATATTTTTCCTTTATTTCTTCATTTAAATATAATTAGCATGTTAATTTCATATTCAAAGTTTTACACTTTGAATAATGAATAGCTAACTTCCTAAAGTTGAGATGAAAAGGTGAAACTCTTGGCATGATAATAAAGTTACTAAAAGGTAAGAATCTATGTTTTATATTATTTAATCATTATATATTGTTTATGTTATATTTATTTTTTTAAGCATTTTTATACCCTACTTATAAGTGGGAGTTTTGATTTATTGTTGCTATATGTTACACTAAATTCTTGGAACCATTTAAACGTTAGTTTGGTATTTCCAACCATTTAAAGTGGATGCCTTGATTTATTATATATTAATATATTATAATATTAAATTACTTGGAACCATTTAAATGTTTGTTTGGTTTTACCAACCATTTAAAGTGGGAACCTTGATTTACTATATTTAATTATATCATAATAATAATTTCTTGGTACCATTTAAATGTTAGTTTGGTTTTACCAACCATTTAAAGTGGGAACCTTGATTTAGTGTTTACAAATATATATATAGCACAATAAATACTTGATAATATTTATAAGTTTTGGTATATATTATATACTTATAAGATAATAATATATAACATAATATAAATATGATTATTTAATATATTTGAACCATTTTATTAAGTGGATTTCAATAATGTTCGTTAATGTTAACTTTATTAAAATACCAAGAGTTGATCCTTTAATCTCAACTACTTAAATTAAAATTTGAACAATTAAAAATTACCAATTAAAGATTCAAACAACTAAAAAAAATAAAAATAAAAAGACATTGTAGTGGACTTGTAATTACCTTAGCTTCCATGTGGATACGATATTCGGACTCACCGAATTATACTACTTGTGGACAACCTGCTCTTGGGAGTGCAACAATCAAAGTCGCAACAAGTTTTTGGCGCCGTTGCCGGGGAAGTATAATTTAATTTCAAGTCTATTTAATTTTGTTTATATTTTATTTTTCTTTATTTGAATTTTTATTGCTTTTGTGTGTTTTTATTCTTTTGCATTTGCATTTGCATGAGCATTTGGTTACGTACACTTAGTGGTCGACTCATTCGAAATAACCCTTTATTTTTACAAAACATGGCGGAAGAACTTATCCAAGAAAATGAAGATGAAATTCAATCTCAACATGATTATGATAGACGAAGAACACTTAGAGATCACATGAATCCTACACGTACTAGTGCACCTTCATGTCTAGTTTTTCCCCCTGATGCATCTCATTTCAATTTTAAGCCTGGTATTATCCAACTTTTACCCAATTTTCATGGCTTAAATTCTGAAAATCCATACATGCATTTACGAGAATTTGAAGAAGTGTGCAACACATATAATGATTTAAATTGTAGCATGAACACTATTCGACTTAAGCTTTTTCGTTTTTTTTTAAAGATAAAGATAAAACTTGGCTACAAAATCTTAGATCGGGATCCATTCGAACTTGGGATGAATTGCAAAAACAATTTTTGAAAAAGTTTTTTCCATCTCATAGAACAAATTCTTTCAAAAGGCAAATCATCACTTTCACTCAAAAACAAGGAGAAACTTTTTATCAGTGTTGGGATAGATACAAAGAATTGCTTAATCTTTGTCCACATCATGGTTTTGAAATTTGGAGATTTGTTTCTCAATTTTATGAAGGCTTAACACCTAAAGATAGGCAAATGGTTGAATTTTTGTGTAATGGAACATTTGAAGATAAAGATCCAAACGATGCAATTGAGTATCTCGATTCATTAGCTTAAAATGCTCAAAATTTGGACACTATAGGTACAATCGAACCATCAAACAAGATTCAATCTCCTACATCCGGTGGAAGTATGTACACTCTCAAAGATGAACATGATCTTCAAGCTAGATTGACCTCTTTGGCAAGAAAAGTTGAAGCACTTGAATTGAAAAAGAATGGTCAATTAAAATCTGTTCAAGAAATTGCGTGTCACATCTGTGATACAAGTGATCGTTTTACAAAAGATTGTCCTACTTTGCCCTCTTTTAAAGAATGTCTCCATGAACAAGCCAATGTTTTGAACAATTTCAAAAGGCCAAATTTTGAACCATTTTCTCAAAATTACAATCCAGGTTGGCGAAATCATCCAAATTTTAGTTGGAGGAATGATAATGCTGAATAATTTTCACAACCACATTTCCAAAATCAACAAAATTTTCAAAATTAGGCACCTTATGTTCCTCCACCTAAAAGAAATTTGGAAGATACATTGAATTCTCATTGCAAAGCAAGAGTCTATCAATACTCAAACTACTTAAACCATGACAGATTTGAAAGATACTCTTGCTAAATTTGCATCTGCACTTAATGTTCATGAAAAAGGTAAATTTCCTTCACAACCTCTGCCTAATCCCAAGGATCATCATTCACAAAATGGAACTTCTGGAACTCAACCGATGGATCAGGTAAAATCTGTTATTACCCTTCGAAGTGGTAATGTTGTGGAAAAATCCATTCTTGAACCTTGTGAAGATGATGATAAATTAACTCCAAAGGTTAAGGAAGTGGAACCCATAACTTGCGAAGAGGAGGTTCAACAGACAGTGTCACCACCATTCCCTCATGCATTGAAAAATACAAAAAAATCAAATTTGAATTCTGATATATATGATATTTTTAAACAAGTAAAAGTTAATATTCCTTTATTAGATGCAATAAAACAGGTACCATCATATGCCAAATTTTTGAAAAACTTGTGCACTGTGAAAAGAAAATTGAATGTGAAAAAAAAAGCATTTTAAGCCGAACAAGTAAGTGCAATCATTCAAAATAATAATACTTTGAAATACAATGACCCTGGTTGTCCTACTATTTCATGTATTATTGGAGAACGAAAGATTAAAAAAGCCTTGCTTGATCTTGGAGCTAGTATGAATTTACTTCCATATTCAGTTTATCAAGAACTCAATCTAGGCGAGTTAAAATCTACTTCGGTAACACTTTTACTTGCCGATAGATCTGTTAAAGTGCCAAGAGGTATGGTAGAAGACGTATTGGTTCAAGTTGATAACTTTGTATATCCATTCGATTTCATAGTTTTAGATACACAACCTATCGAAGCTTGTAATGCAATTCCTGTAATTTTGGGTCGTCCATTTTTAGCAACTTCTAATGCTCTAATAAATTGCAGGAATGGAATAATGAAGTTGTCATTTGGTAACATGACCTTGGAGCTTAATGTTTTTAATCTTTGTAAGCAACCACATGACAAAGGAGATGAAAGTGAAGATGAAAATCTTATTGAAACTCTTGTGGAAGAAAACATTCAAGAAGGGAGTACTCGTGATCAATTAGATATTTGTTCAATTGAAAGTGTTAAAGAAAATATTGAAATTGATCTTGATGATTTTATCAGGTATCACTCGTTACCAGGATCAGAGAAAGAATTTGATGCAAAATATGAGAACAAAGACGAATCACCCATGTTGTTGTTAAACCGTTGCCAGAAGAATTGAAGTATGCATTTCTTGGAGAAGATGAAACATATCCGGTGGTAATTTCTTCAAAACTAGAAAGTGAACAAGAAGGTAAATTAGTTGATATGCTTAAAAGACATAAAAATGCAATTGGTTGGACACTAAAAGATCTCAATTGCATTAATCCACTAATTTGCACACACAAAATTCATTTAGAAGAAAATGCTAAAACATCTCAACAACCACAAAGGAGATTAAATCCACACATGAAAGATATTGTGAAAACTGAAGTTCTCAAACTACTTGATGTTGGGATTATCTACCCTATTTCTGATAGTAAGTGGGTAAGCCCAACACAAGTAGTTCCAAAAAAATCTGGCATCACAGTGATAAAAAATGAAAAAGGTGAATTGTTAACAAGTCGAGTCCCATCTAGTTGGCGGATGTGTATTGATTATAGAAAATTAAATGACGCCACTAGAAAAGATCATTTTCCATTACCATTTTTGGATCAAATTTTAGAAAGAGTAGCAGGTCATCCATACTACTGTTTTCTTGATGGATATTCATGTTATTATAAAATTCCCATTGTACTCGAAGATCAAGATAAAACTACATTCACATGTCCTTTTGGAACATTTGCATTTAGAAGGATGCCATTTGGATTATGCAATGCCCCAGCAACATTTCAAAGATGTATGCTAAGCATTTTTTGCGACCTGGTTGAAAATTGTTTGGAAATTTTCATGGATGATTTAACTGTCTTTGGGAATACATTTGATAATTGTCTTGAAAATTTAGAAAAAGTTTTTAAAATATGCGAGGAAAAAGGTCTTATTTTAAATTGGGAAAAATGTCATTACATGATTACTTCTGGAATTGTTTTGGGACATGTCGTGTCATCTCATGGAATTGAAGTTGATAAAGCAAAAGTTGATGTCATTGCCAATTTACCCTCTCCAAAAACCATTAAAGAAATTCGCTCATTTTTGGGACATGCTGGATTTTATTGGAGGTAATATAAAGGACTTTAGTTTAATCTCTAAACCCATTTGTAACCTCTTAACAATAGACACTGCATTTGAGTGGACATAAGAATGTCAAAATGCTTTTGATAAAATCATTCGACATTTAACATCAGCTCCTATCATGCAACCTCTTGATTGGTCTTTACCATTTGAAATCATGTGCGATGCGAGTGATTATGCAGTCGGTGCAGTATTGGGTCAAAGAAGAAACGGTAAGCCTTATGTGATATATTATGCAAGTAGAACTTTAAACAATGCTCAAATGAATTACTCCACAACTGAAAAAGAACTACTTGCTGTAATATTTGCATTAGATAAATTTCGTTCTTATTTGATTGGATCAACGACTATTGTGTTTTCTGATCATTCTACTATTAGATATTTGTTGACCAAACAGGATGTAAAGCCACGACTGATGTAAGGACCGTGTATCGTATTATCGTAAATCTTATGTGATTATCGATAATTTATGAAATTGTCAGTGATTATGTATTTGATGTATATCGTGACAATAAAAAATTGAGATAATGAATATTGAATATGAATTGACGTTGTAAGAGCTCGACTGGAGAGGCCGGATGCCAATTTAGTACAAACATAAATAATTGTACAGAACAAGTGGCGCCCGGGCGGTAGAAAATGACCGCCCGAGCGCCAAGGTAGAAATTTTGAGTATTCGGGCAGAATACTTCGCGCCCGAGCGGTATGTTGCAACCGCCCGAGCGCGATGCAAGTGATAATCGAACAGGACATGCCGCGCCCGAGCGGTAGTATTTGCCCGCCCGAGCGCGGTGCATTTGAAAGCCGGGGGCAGAATGTCTCGCGCTCGGGCGCGAGAATTCTACCGCCCGATCGCGTAGGCGGTGAGGATAAAGATTAGATTTTTGTTGTTTCTTACTTCATTTCACCTACCGAGAGTTCGAGAGAATACGAGGGAATTTAAATTTCTTTCGTCCGAATCGACTTCGAAACGCTGTCTAAACGCGAAACAAATTATATATTTGTGATCGTCGTGTTGAGGGCTTCTGACTAAGGTAATTTTCTTCTAGTTCCAGCAGCTCTAAATATCAAAGTGCTGGAATAGCATGTATTTGAAGTTGAATTTATGATATGTGAAAGAATAACCGACAAGAATCTCATATTCGAAGTCGGGATTGAATATGATTATGATTTGATATGAATTTTTGAAGTTTCAAATGATATTTGAAACTCATATTAATGATTTTGGAGTATGTTATTGATTTGAATGAGTATGTTATTAATATTGATAAAGTGTAATATCAATATCTTCAGGCTACATCAACTGGAAACGAATAATTGAGGTATGTTGCGACCGGGTAACATACGACAGGTATCTGAATTATATGATATATGTCGGATTGATTTGATTGATTGGAATGAGATTATGTGTCTATATGCCTTATTTGTTGATTGATGTGGCATACATGACATTGAGATTGAGATATCAATGTATAAAATAAATGTTTTGTTAACACACATCATTTTATGCATACATCGATACATGACATGCATGTTGAGCTATGATCCTTGGATACCTTGATATGATTTGATTGGATTCCGGGGTTTGTGAACACAATCTCTATGCCGGTATTATATGACCCGTAAAGCATAGACAATTGTGGCCCCATATGATTGGATATGAGATTTGGGATTTGATGGCGCTTTGCCGACGCTATCATACGAGTATCCCATATTGGCCGGTGTGCCAGCTCGAGCATTGATTTGATAGCGATTCGATTGATTCTGACATGTGCTCTGTGGATGGGCATTTGACCTGATACCTCCACGACATACATGCATTGCATATCATATATCATTGTTTAGATACTTGTGGTATATATGATTGGTTGTTCCATACGGAGCTTTGCTCACCCCCAAGGGGGGCTGTTGTTGTCTTTGTGTGTGGACAATGGCAGGTACTCCACGATATCAGGAGACCGGAGAGGGTACTTCTGGAGGGAGCCACAGCTTGGGCTGAGGTTTTATGTTAATGTCTTGTTCCCAGTATATATGTATATGTATCTATATACCGGGGCATGTCCCGATGATATTAGTTGTTTGTATGTGATTGGCTTTGATTACGTGTGGGCGTGTTTTATGATTTGAGATTAAATACTATTTTCAGTATTCAAATTATAAAAGAGATTTTTTTAGGCACATTGTAAAGAAATTTTAAACTCGTTTTCCGCTGTAATTAGTTAACCCTAATCAAAGTGCATTGTAATAACGATTAGGAGTTAAGGGCCCCACAACTGATACGATGGATTTTGTTGCTCCAAGAATTTAACATTGTGATCATAGATAAAAAAGGAACCGAGAATGTCGTAGCCGATCATTTATCGAGACTAGTAACAGGATCATCTTATGAAATGACACTAATTAACGATAATTTTCCTGATGAACATCTATTTTCAGTTACTACTACACCTTGGTTTGCTAACATAGTAAATTTTCTTGTGACAGGAAAAATGCCACCGCAATGGAGTTCTCAAGATAAAAGAAAATTTTTGAATGAGGTTAAAAACTTTTATTGGGATGATCCGTATCTGTTCAAGTAATGTCCGGATCAAATTTTTCGACGTTGCATACCCGACAATGAGGTAATTAGTGTCATTAAATTTTTGCATTCAGAAGCATGCGGAGGACATTTTTCTTCAAAGAAAACGGCTGCAAAAATCTTGCAGTGTGGATTTTATTGGCCCACTTTGTTTAAAGACACATACGAAATCTGCAAGATCAGTGAAAATTGTCAAAAATTGGGTGCGATTTCAAAAAGAAACATGATGCCTTTGAATCCTATCATTGAAATTGAAATATTTGACTGTTGGAAAATTGATTTTATGGAATCTTTTCCACCGTCGTTTGGATACTTATATATTTTAGTTGTAGTTGATTATGTTTCCAAATGGATAGAGGCAATTCCATGTCGAACAAATGATCATAAAATCGTCATCAAATTTTTAAAAGAAAATATTTTTAGTAGATTTGGAATTCTTCGAGCCACGATAAGTGTTGGGGGAACTCACTTTGTTAATAAACCATTTGCTTCATTAATGAAAAAATATGTTATTACTCATAAAGTAACTACTCCTTATCATCCTCAAACAAATGGACAAGTTGAATTAGCTAATAAGGAGATAAAGCAAATTTTGGAAAAAACTGTTAACTCAAATAGAAAAGATTGGTCTCTGCGACTTAATGATGCACTTTGGGCATATCGAACAGCTTTTAAAATATCATTGAATATGTCTCCCTATAGGTTGATTTATGGAAAACATTGTCATTTGCCTGTGGAATTGTAACATAAAGCTTATTGGGCGATCAAAACTATAAATTCAAGCATGGATGATGCCAACAAATTGCTTAAATTGCAACTTAATGAACTTGATGAACTCAGAAATGATGCGTATGAGAATTCAAGGATTTATAAAGCAAAAATCAAATCATTTCATGATAAAACAATTCTTAGAAAATTTTTTGAGATTGGTAAAAAAGTTTTGCTTTATAATTCTCGACTTCACATATTCCCAGGAAAATTACGATCAAGATGGACAAGCCCATATGTTGTAAAGCATGTGTATACTTATGGAGCTGTGGATATTAAAAATCCTAAAAATGGTGATAATTTTAAAGTAAATGGACAAAAGCTTAAACCATTTTAAGAAAATGAAATCTTTCAAGAAGAGTTTATTTCCCTTTCTGATCCTTGATTTTTTTTTTATTTTTTTGGTGTTGAATTTAAGTTTGTTTGTTTTTATTTCAGGTTTTCTTAATCTTTTTATTTTCCCGGTTAAATGGCGGATAATGGTACTCCGTGACTCTCATAGTTTGTTAAATAAGTTTCCCACAATTGCTGATACAAAAATTAAAAAAATCATTTCTTTTCTTTTCAAAATGGATGAAATTCTCTCAAAAATTTGTAAATATTTTCCCTTTGTTTCTGAAAATGTTCTAAGAAAAATTTATGCAGGAAGGTGTGAAAGATTGAGATTGCTAATGCAAAAAGGAATTCCAGAAGATATTCGTCTTGTAATAGAAGCTAAGGTCCGATTAGGAGGAGAAGTTCCACAATCATTGCTCATTCGGTATTTGCCTGGATTAGGAAAAAGCACTTATGCGAAAAAACGAAGGGGCAAAAGTTTAGGGGTTTGTCATAAGTGTGCAAGATGGAATTGTGACAAACGATGCAGATCTTTGGGATGTGTTTCCAATAACAGAAAATATAAAATTGGTTTCATTAAGAATGGGCTGAGTAAGGAGTCTTTAGATAACATCTTATTGACTCTTGAGACGCATTCTAGTGGACATGTGCATATTGAACTTCTCCGTTTATGGAAACAATCCCAAGATGAGCGTCATAGTCTTGGGAATCCGACTTAAAAAGACCCTGTTTGCCAATTTATAAGAAAATTGGATGGGAAGCATATCCTCGACTCATAGAAGGCGTTGAAGCCGTTTCTGGACGTAAAACCAGAGGAAAATTGTGAGCCACAATCACACTACTGTTTATATGCATGTGTGTCATTATTGTTTTTACTATTTATTCTGTTTACAGCTTTGACCCATAGTTTTGTCATGATAACATATTACCCAATAAAATCTCACATCTTTCTCTCTATTTTCGCAGAAAAAAAAGAAAGTAAAATCATGGCTGGATCATTTGCACAAACATTGAAACATATTTGTGTATTTTGTGGGTCGAGTCCTGGAAAAAATGAAGTGTTTGTAGAAGCAGCGAATATTCTTGGAAAGATATTGGCTGAGAGAAAAATTCACTTGGTATATGGGGGAGGTAATATTGGGTTAATGAGATCTGTTTCAACATCTGCTCATCTTGGAGGTAGTCAGGTTTTGGGTATTATTCCTACTGCTTTAGCTGAAGAAAATATTACAGGAGTTACAATTGGGGAGGAATTAAAAGTTTTTTCTATGTATGAAAGAATCACTCAAATGATTGAAAATTCTGATGCTTTTATCGCACTACCACGTGGTTTTGGTACATTAGAAGAAATTTTTCACACTGTTTCTTGGGCACAACTTAATATCCATAATAAACCTGTGGACTTGTTTTATATCAATAATTATTATGACAGTTTGTTGACATTTCTTGATAAAGCTGTGAAACAGAATTTCATTTCAGAAAATTCACGACGGATGCTCATCTGTGCTTCGATTGTCGACCAATTAATTGATGATTTGGAAGCTTTTGTTCATAAGCATGATCCGATGATAACAAAGATCAATTGGTCGCAATCAAGCACTAAGAAAAGGAAGTTGGATCATTTATTCAAAAGTCGTGGATTGGTTTGCGTTTGTTTCAGTTTGTTATCTTCAATAAAATTCCAGATGATATCTCTTTCATTATGTACTCTTTATTAATAGTTATTTTGACATTAGGGACAATTTCATATTCTGATTAGGGGGAGAACAAATGTATAAAAAAAATTAAAAAAAATTAAAAAAAAAATAAAAAAAATATATACTATATTAAAATAAAATCATGTTTATTGTTTGTATCTTAGTAATTTTTGCAAAAAAGTCATACATTACATGTTTGAAAGATTTAAATTATAACATGCATTAATCTATTTAAGAATGTTTAAATTTTTATTTGAAAAAAAAAGACAATTTTAATATTCTGATCAATATAAAAATATGATTTATGAAATCTTTTTGAGTGATTAACCATTGTGATAAAATCAGGTATTAAAGTATATGGCCCAAGATATACTTTATAAGAGTGCCTAAAATTTTAAACTCACACATATTTTGTGAGTGAGTGGAGAGGACTGAGAAAACAGCCTTCGAGCCTTTATTGATCATGAGAGATACTATCTATTATTTTGATCTTGAGTTCTTATTTTGAAAAAAAAATGATATTTCCTGAAAAAAAAAGGAGAAAAATACAAAAAGAAAGATATTGAAGATCTATGTAATTTTTAAGTTATATGCTACGACCCATATATCTCTCATAAAAAAAAGACAGAAATTTATTGTACAAATTAAATAAATATGTGGTCAAGAAGCATAAACTTAGTCTGCTTCCATGATGTTATGAAAAAAAATATATATATATATCCGGAAAAAATATATAATAAGAACAACTAGATTTTGAATCAATGGATTTTCTATCTTTTGATTAGTTTGGCTCGTTTGTCTGTCTGCATTCTGTAAACCATTTTTCTGAGCATTTATCTGTATTCCAACTCCACGAGAGAAATCGTTGCCATAAATTCAAACATTTATTAACCTTTGAGGATATGGAGTTGAGACTCTACTAGGAATTTCTGAAGGCCGTGTACATTTAACTACCTGAAATAAGCTTTGAATTGATCATCTCAAATTATTTCATAAATTATAATTATGATGATCTTGATATAACTTTGACAGTTTTCAAATTTAATTTAAACACTTAGATAGTTTTGATTACATTTCTATTTAAATTAATCAATATGTTTTGTATTGATATTAACGCTTAAATTGCTAGGGACTACCAATAAGCTGGTTGGGAGGTGTGATAAACATAAAAATTGTACATTAATTAAATGTTTTATAATATAAATATATAGTTTTTGTTTTATTAAATGTTTAAATATTATATGTTTTATAATAAATTGTATAAAATATAAGTTGTTGTGTAATTATTAGTTTTTACTATTTTTTACAGGTTCGATAAAACAAGAATAAACTTGGCGTTGCAAATGGGATTAAGATGATTCTTGGACCTGTAGAAAGTCGATGTTAATATCTACAATATTGGTGGCAAGCATGAGATAAAAATCCTCTCACAATTGGGATCAAATTAAGCAACAAATAAAGTTACCAAAGGAGTAACAATTTTACCATGCTCTAGTATTTTGACCATATCTCTCAAATTACTTGGTCAAATGGTTTGAAAAAAATACCACAACTAGACAACTCAATTATCCACATGTTTCTTTTTATGTGAAGAAGCAAATTCGGAGAAGAAGATTTTTAAAAGTGATGTGTAATATAATATAATATCTTGAAACACCAATGAAGACTTATGTGTAAAAAAATAATATTTTATTTGTGGTTGTCTCCCCAAATTTGGCTATAAATAGGGGTGCATTGTAATGAATTGAGATATCCCTCATTCTATGAACAAACCTTTGAGTTCATAATATTTCTCTCTATATTTTTCCTTTATTTCTTCATTTAAATATAATTAGCATGTTAATTTTATATTCTAAGTTTTACACTTTGAATAATGAATAGCTAACTTCATAAAGTTGAGATGAAAAGGTGAAACTATTGGCATGATAATAAAGTTACTAAAAGATAAGAATCTATGTTTTATATTATTTAATCATTATTTATTGTTTATGTTATATTTATTTCTTTAAGCATTTTTATACCCTACTTATAAGTGGGAGTTTTGATTTATTGTTGCTATATGTTACACTAAATTCTTGGAACCATTTAAATGTTAGTTTGGTATTACCAACCATTTAAAGTGGATGCCTTGATTTATTATATATTAATATATTATAATATTAAATTATTTGGAACCATTTAAATGTTTGTTTGGTTTTACCAACCATCTATATATAAATATATCATAATAATAATTTCTTGGTACCATTTAAATGTTAGTTTGGTTTTACCAGCCATTTAAAGTGGGAACCTTGATTTAGTGTTTACAAATATATATATAGCACAATAAATACTTGACTATATTTATAAGTTTTGGTATATATTATATACTTATAAGATAATAATATATAACATAATATAAATATGATTATTTAATATATTTGAACCATTTTATTAAGTGGATTTCAATAATGTTCGTTAATGTTACCAAGAGTGGATCCTTTAATCTCAACTACTTAAATTAAAATTTGAACAATTAAAAATTACCAATTAAAGATTCAAACAACTAAAAAAAATAAAAATAAAAAGACATTGTAGTGGACTTGTAATTACCTTAGCTTCCCTGTGGATACGATATTCGGACTCACCGAATTATACTACTTGTGGACAACCTGCTCTTGGTAGTGCAACAATCAAAGTCGCAACACATTTTCAGATTGAATTTGATTGGGATTATACAGATTTGATATCAGATTGAGTTTGTGATCGATTATGAGTTATGATTTGTAGCTGCTGATATTGTATTGCTGGGTATATTGAGATTGTGCTGTTATGCCGTCAAAACAGAATTAGATTGAGTTCTGATTATATCCAGTATTGATGGGGTTGTATATTGATATTTTACTCCTCAATATTGTCATTGCCAGATTGAGTATTGACAGGCTTTGAATCCGAGACTTCGACTTCGTCAGATTGACAAAAGAAAGGTATAAATCAATGTTAAACCGGGAAGATACGACTCGAGTTAGAGTTGACTTGAGTTTCCCAAAACCACATACTTTATTTTATTGCATTGATGTTTGCAATTCATGAGATTGATATGCTTAGTCTATTGATTTATAGCAGAGCATGTAATGAGTCATGGGCGGATGTGCCTAGTCATGGGCAGAGGTGCCTAGTTATTGGCAGATGTGCCAAGTCTTTGGCAGAGCCGCCAAGACACTGGATGTTTGATTTATATCGATGTTGCTTAAGAGCAGATCGACTTCTATTGCTGAGATTCGATATAGCTTGCCAATGTCTAGGACCGGGAACCCTATATTAGGAAAGAGTCGAGTCAGAGATTATGAGTCAGGAGTTTGATTTACAGTTTATATCGATTCATGTCTTTCAGATTATGATACATGTTATTGATATCTATTCCATGCTTTTATACTTGTTTATATGATTGCATGTATACGTTGTTTGTACTGGAAATATATTTCTCACCGGAGTTATCCGGCTGTTGTTGTGTTTATATGTGTGCATGACCACAGGTGGGACAAGATCAGAGTCAAGAAGAGGATGAGAGATCAAGATTAGCTTGGAGATCCAGACTTAGAAGTAGATTTGATTTTCAGCACTTGATGTAGTTGTTGGACACTAGTTGATCTGAACATATGTTGTACAAGACTTGTACTTTACTTTCGATGTTTATATCAGATTGATTATCATATGTAGCGCACTCATGTATTTTTAAAAAAAAATTTAGACCCAGATTAATTAACTGATCCTAATGATGATTAAGGAAATGAATTAGGTTCGGGTCCCCACAGCAGGTGGTATCAGAGCCGTAGGTTCCTTAGACTGACTTAGAAGCTAGTGAGCGGGGTAGATTGAGTTTTCTTTCCTGCTTTTGTGATGATAGCATGTTTTATTGCTTTAATACATGTTTACCTGATTATCTGACTTGATTGGAAACATGTATGATTTGAGAATGAATCAGAACCGATTCTTGATCAGCATTTAGATGATCAGAGGAGGACTGAAACAGAATTGTTGTATTTGGTTACTAATCTTTTTGATAATCAGATATGCCTCCTCGAAGAATCCCAGAACAGGGTAGTACCTCAACTAATCCGATGGATGTCACAGCGACACCGATGGAAACACTGCTGAAGAGGTTTCAGTCGTTTAAACCGCCGACATTGAAAGGAACAGAGAATTCTGTTGAGTGTGAGAGTTGGCTCGATGACATTGAGATGCTGTTTGATTCCTTGGATTATACAGACGAGCGCAGAGAGATTGATTGGGCACCAATTGCATGACGTTGCAAAGAACTGGTGGCTCACGACTAAGAGGGCTTTGGAGCATCAAGGTACGGTTATTACTTGGAAATCTTTAAGACTGAATTTTATCAAAGATTTTTCCCAGTATCGTACAGTAAAGACAAGGGTGCAGAGTTTGCCAATCTGAGACAGGGTCAGTTGAATATTGAAGAATATGTGGCCAAGTTCTCTACCTTGTTACGTTTTTCTCCACATGTTGCTGAGAGTGATAAAGCTGTTGCTGATCTGTTCGTCAACGGATTGAATCCCGAGATCTTTCTATTGGTAAACACTGGAAGACCGAATAATTTTGTTGATGCCCTGAACAGAGCAAAAGGAGCTGAAGCTGGCCTGATTAGGCAGAAAAGAGTTTCGTATGTTCCTCCAGTACCGAGACAACAACAACCTTCAGTCCCATTCCAATGATCCCCTCATAGATTGAAGAGTGGCAGTAGCAGCAGTGGAAAGAAAGATTTTATGAAAGCTTAAGGAAGACAATTTAAGAGATCTGGTAGTAGTTCATCTAGCTCCAGTGGTTCCCGATAGAGCCAGAGTAATACAGGGGTCTATTGCAGAACTTGTGGAGGAAAACATCCTACCGAGCAATTCCAAGGAGTATTTGGTAGTTGCCGCATCTGCAGACAACATGGACATTTTATTAGAGTCTATCCACAACGAAGTTCTCAAGGATCCCAAGGAGCATAATCATCTGGATCAGTGGCTCAGACTGATAGACGATCATCTACTGTTCACTCTTTCCAGCCACCGACTACCACTCAGTCACAGCAGAGGCCAGGAGGAAGCCAGACTGTTAGCCAGCCTCCGCAGGCCAGAGTATTCGCTTTGACTGAAGAACAGGCACAGGAAGCACCAGATGATGTTGTTGCAGGCAACTGTTCTCTTTGTGGTTATCCTGCTTAGGTATTGATTGATACTGGTGCATTCCATAAATTTATTTCTGAACGATTTGCATTGATACATGATTTGCCTGTTGAGTTATTATCTGTTGTAGTATCTGTCTCTTCACCTTTGGGGAGAGGTCTTATATCAGTGAACTCTGTGAAACATTGTACGCTACAATATGACTGGCATGAGATTGAGTTAGATTGTATTGTACTTGGGTTGTCTGATTTTGACTGCATTATTGGTATCGATATGCTGACCAAGTACAGAGATACCGTAGATTGTTTCAAGAAAATGGTAAGATTCAGACCTGACATGGATGATGAATGGAAATTTTACGGTAAGGGTTCTAGAGCTAGAATTCCTTTGATATCTGCATTATCTATGAATCGATTATTAGAGAAAGGAGCAGAGGGATTCCTTGTGTATTCAATAGACGTACTGAAATCGAACCCATCATTGGCCGATTTGCCAGTGATATGTTAGTTTGCTGATGTCTTCCCAGATGAGATTCCGGGTTTGCCTTCAGTTCGAGAGATAGACTTCAGCATTGAATTGGTACCAGGTACAGTTCCGATTTCTAGAGCTCCGTACAGAATGGAACCGATTGAACTGAAAGAATTGAAATAGCAGTTAGAAGATTTACTGGCCAAAAGTTACATCAGACCGAGTGTTTCTCCTTGGGGTGCTTCAGTACTGTTTGTGAAAAAGAAGGATGGTTCAATGAGACTCTGCATTGACTATCAGCAACTGAACAAGGCTACGGTAAAGAATAAATACCCTTTGCCTCGTATAGATGATTTATTTCATCAGTTTCAGGGTTCTTCTGTGTATTCCATGATCGATCTGATATCTGGATATCATCAGCTGAGAGTCAGAGATTCTGATATATCGAAGACAGCTTTCAGAACCAGGTATGGCCACTATGAGTTTATAGTCATGCCGTTTGGTTTAACAAATGCTCCAGCTGTATTTATGGGATTGATGAACCGTGTATTTCAGAAGTATCTTGATGATTTCGCGATTATTTTTATCGATGATATTCTGATTTATTACAAGAATATGATTGATCATGCTGAGTATTTTAGAACTGTGCTGAGAATTCTGAGGGCTGAGAAATTGTGTGCTAAGCTGTCTAAATGTGAATTCTGGCTGAAGCAAGTGATATTTCTGGGTCACATTATATCTGGAGATAGTACTTCTATTAATCCTAGCAAAGTTGAGGCAGTGATCAATTGGCCTAGACCGACATCAGTGCCAGAGATACACAGTTTTATGGGTTTAGAAGGATACTGCCGTCGATTTATTAAATATTTCTCCAGTATTGCCAAACCGATTACTCAGTTGACTCAGAAGAATGCCCCATTTGTTTGGTCAGAAGAGTGTGAATCCAGTTTTCTAGAATTGAAGAAGAGATTGACCAGTGCTCCTGTATTGACTATTCCATCAGGTACTAGTGATTTTGTTGTTTATTTTGATTCTTCTCACAGAGGATTGGGTTGTGTTTTGATGCAGCAAGGACATGTTATTGCCTATGCCTCGAGAAAATTGAAGCCACATGAGTCTCGCTACCCAATTCTTGATCTTGAATTGGCAGCCATCGTATTTGCACTGAAGATATGGCGTCACTATCATACGGTGAGAAGGTTGAGATTTATTCTGATCATAAGAGTCTGAAATATCTATTTTCACAGTCAAAACTGAATATGAGGCAACGAAGATGACTTGATTTATTGAAAAATTTTGATTGTGAAATCAAATACTATCCGGGAAAATCTAACGCAGCAGCTGATGCACTGAGTCGAAAGGTATGTTCTTTATCCTTATTGATGATTGGTGTTTCGAATTTGATTGAAGATTGCTGTTTTTCTGGATTAGCATTTGAGACATATTGTAAACCGTTGAGACTATATACTGTTCAAGTTGAACCAGAGCTGATTTTGAGAATTAAAGAAGCTCAGAAAGTTGATCAGAATGTTCAGAACATGATATCAATGGTCAGAGCAGGGCATCGATCAGAATATCGGGTACGTGATCATGTACTATATGTGAATAATCGGCTCGTTGTGCCAGATGTTTCAGATTTGAAATGACATATATTGTCAGAAGCGCACAATAGCCGATTCAGTATCCATCCTGGTGGCAGAAAGATGTATAATGATTTGAAAAGACAGATTTGGTGGAAACAGATGAAAGCGGATATCGCAGAGTTTGTATCAAAATGTCTGAATTGCCAACAGGTGAAAGCTTAAAGAAAGAAACCAGGAGGTTTATTAAACATTTTGTCTATTCCTTAATGGAAATGAGATCACATTTCTATGGATTTTGTGACGAAGCTACCACGTTCCTCCAGAGGTTGTGATGCGATTTGGGCTGTGATTGACAGATTGACCAAATCAGCATGTTTTATTCCATACAAGATGACGTACAGACATGAACAGATGGCAGAGATTTATGTCAGAGAAGTGATCAGATTGCATGGAGTGCCGAAGTCGATTGTATCAGACCGTGATCCTCGGTTTTCTTCGCACTTTTGGCACAGTTTGCAGCAAGCTCCCGGTACGAAGTTACATCTGAGTACCGCATATCATCCACAGACTGACGGACAGTCAGAGCGGTCTATCCAGACATTGGAAGATATGCCTAGAGCTGTAGTGTTAGATTTTGACACTAGTTGCCAAGATTCTTTGCCACTTCGTGAATTTTCGTACAACAACAGCTATCAGACGAGTATAGAGATGGCTCCGTTTGAAGCGTTATATGGCAAGAAGTGCAGATCCCCTCTTTATTGGGATGATATCTCCGAGGTACCTGAGATTGAGCCTGATATGATCCGAGATATGATAGAGAAAGTAAACCTGATTCAGAAGAGAATGAAGACAGCTCAAGACAGACAGGCCAAATATGCCAATGTTCGTCGTTGACCGTTGGTATTTTAGACAGGAGACAGAGTAGTTTTGAAGATCTCTCCTTTCAGAGGCATTGTCAAATTTGGAAAGAAGGAAAGTTATCTCCACGATATATCGGTCCTTTCGAGATTCTCGAGAAGATAGGAGATCGTGCCTATCGACTCGCCTTACCACCTTCTCTATCTGGAATACATGATGTCTTTCATGTATCTTTATTGCGGAAGTATCTTCCTGATGCATCTCATATTCTTCAGCCAGACGAGGCATAACTTGATGAGACACTTAGTTATTTTGAAAAGCCGATTCAGATTCTTGATCGTAAAGTAAAGCAACTCAGAACGAAGACTATTCCGCTTGTGAAAGTTAAGTGGAGTCGTCATGGCATCGAAGAAGCTACTTGGGAGGCTGAGTCAGAAATGAGACAGAAATTCCCAGAGTTATTTCATTGATGTGAGTCTCTTTATGTAGCTTCTGTACATCTACTTCTTGTATCTGATTTACTATCTGATTTGATTGCCTGTGATTTCAGGGACGAAATCAGATCTTAGAGGGGGAGAAATGTAATGCCCGAGATTGTTATTCTGTTAATATGCGATTATTGATTATGAATTAATGTGATTATAGACGGAAAGGAACAGACCGGGGAAGACAAAGTAAGACATGTTATATGCGAGGACTGAACCCCTCGCGCATATGCGCGACCAAGCAGGGCGCATATGCACGAGGCAGGCATAGAACCTCGCGCATATGTGCGACCAGGACCCACGCATATGCGCGAGCATGGCAGAGACCTCGCGCATATGCGCGTAGAGAAGACGTGCATATGCGCGAGCAGAGGTAATCTAGATTGCCGAGACCAGTAGGTCTCGCGCATATGCGCCAAGGTAGGTCCCGCATATGCGCGAGACGTGTTGGACAAAGATGAAGCCATTTGGTCCTTGACATGCATATTTAATATGCATATTCCTTCCTCTATTTGGACAGCAAGAAAGAAACAGAGAGAAGCTCCCTAGAGTTTCAAGCTTTCCTTTTTGAAATTTGAATCTTGCGCAAGATCCGTCTGTCTGATTTTCAATCTGAATTGAGTACTGTGTTCCTCTCAACAAAGGCTTCACATGGACGTATGTTCTATTATGTTTCATTATGACTTGAAAATCTGATATGTAAGAAATCCTGATATGACTGATATTATCTTTTCTTGAGATAGTTGTAATTGTATAATCGAAACCGGATTGAAGAACGGATACCGTATGAAATTTTTATCATTTTCAGATTGAATTTGATTGGGATTATACAGATTTGATATCAGATTGAGTTTGTGATCGATTATGAGTTATGATTTGTATCTGCTGATATTTTATTGCTGGGTATATTGAGATTGTGCTGTTATGCCGTCAAAACAGAATTAGATTGAGTTCTGATTATATCCAGCATTGATGGGGTTGTATATTGATATTTTACTCCTCAATATTGTAATTGTCAGATTGAGTATTGACAGGCTTCGAATCCGAGACTTCGACTTCGTCAGATTGACAAAAGAAAGGTATAAATCAATGTTAAATCGGGAAGATACGACTCGAGTTAGAGTTGACTTGAGTTTCCCAAAACCACATACTTAATTTTATTGCATTGATGTTTGCGATTCATGAGATTGATATGCTTAGTCTATTGATTTATAGCAGAGCATGTATTGAGTCATGGGCGGATGTGCCTAGTCATGGGCAGAGGTGCCTAGTTATTGGCAGATGTGCCAAGTCTTTGGCAGAGCCGCCAAGACACTGGATGTTTGGTTTATATCGATGTTGCTTAGGAGCAGATCGACTTCTATTGCTGAGATTCGATATAGCGTGCCAATGTCCAGGACCGGGATCCTTAGATTAGGAAAGAGTCGAGTCAGAGATTTTAAGTCAAGAGTTTTATTTACAGTTTATATCGATTCAGGTTTTTCAGATTATGATACATAATATTGATATCTATTCCATGCTTTTATACCTGCTTATATGATTGCATGTATACGTTGTTTATACTGGGAATATATTTCTCACCGGAGTTATCCGGCTGTTGTTGTGTTTATATGTGTGCATGACAACAGGTGAGACAGGATCAGGGTCAAGAAGAGGATGAGATCAAGATTAGCGTGGAGATCCGGACTTAGATGTAGATTTGATTTTCAGCACTTGATGTAGTTGTTGAACACTAGTTGATCTGAACATATGTTGTACAAGACTTGTACTTTACTTTCGATGTTTATATCAGATTGATTATCATATGTTGCGCACTCATGTATTTAAAAAAAAATTAGACACAGATTAATTAACTGATCCTAATGATGATTAAGAAAAGGTTCGGGTCCCCACATCTTTCATCTCGGTTGGATCCATTCTGTAAGAAGCCTCAATAACAAACTCTACCTCTCGATCAGGTGGTAATATAGGCACCTCCTCAGCAAACACATCAGGATAATCCTTCACTACATCAATATCCTGCAATTTCATATTACTTTCTTTTCTCACATCAAATACCGAAGCCAGAAAAAAAATACACCCCTTGTGCAACAATTTAGTAGCTTGCAAACAAGAAATAATGGGAATACTCAGCGAAGAACCTAAACTGTGGGGACCAGGACGCTAATTCAAGTCTTAATCATTATTAATGTCAAATATAACAATTAAGAAAAGTGAGACTAAATTTTTTCTTTTTAAATATAAATGCGGAAACGTAATGTAATCTATTTAATATACATGTCAGTATAAAAGTACAAATCATGTACTACCAGTTTCTATCTCAACTAGGTTTAACATCTATATATCAAGTGCTGAATCCTATTCTGCTTCTGGGCCCGGATCTCCACGCTAACTATAATCTCTCATCCTCTTCCTGATCCTGATCCTGTCCCACCTGTTGTCAAGCACACATACAAACAAGACAACAGCCGAATAACTCCGATGAGAATTACATTCCCAGTATAAATCATGTATCCATGCATTTCATATAAAAAGATATAAAAGCATGAAATCGATATTTCATAACATGTATCAAATCTGAAGAGTAAATCAATATAAACTCTGAATCACACTCAGTGACTCATGGACTCTGATTCGATTCGTCCTAATCTAGGGATCCCGATCTGAATAAGAACATACACCCACATACACTCCCGATCGGGATGGTGGCACGTTCTTATTCGCGGACTTTGGCTCTTTCCATATCGAACATCAGTAATAGAAGAAACTCCAATTCTATCCACTTCGATATAACAAAACGTCCGGTGTCTTGACCTATCAGTCACAGACTTTGGCACTTTCGCCAACTCAGTATCTTGTGACAATGTGCAATGTGCCCATGACGATTCCATCACTATCAGGCACCTCTGTCACAAGACCAATCGTCTCTGCCTAGGCGTATCTACCTATGACTCAATACATAATTCAATCGATCAAAGATATCAATTTCATTCAATTGCAAATATTAATGCAATAAAGTAAAGTATGTGATTTTGGAAAACTCAAGTCAAGTCAACTCGAGTTGTGCAATCCCGCATCAACATCAATTTATACATTTTTCTTCTCGGTCTGACGAAGTCGAAGTCTCGAAGTCAAATCTGTCCATACCCAATCTGTCAATGACAATATCGAATAGACACAATATCAATATACAGCTCAATTCAAGGTTTGTTCTGATCAATACGCAAATCAAGACATAATCTGATCAATGTCAACAATATAACGATACAATCGAAATCAATACTGAATCTGATCAAAGTCAATCTACTAATGTCTCGACGGCATAACAATACAATCTTGATAACCCCGTCAATCTCAACATCATAGATACAATACCACAACTCGTAATCGATATCAATACGAATCATAATCTTTAATAATAACAGGTCATGATATCAAATCTGTAAAATCTCGATCACATTATTTCAGAAAATCATAACAATTACATACACAGCCCGTTCTTCGATCTGACTTCAATTATATACTGATCAGTATTCCCAGAACGCATAATACCAGTCAAATCACAATCCCCCCAATATCATAATCTCAAACGATATCAGAATTTAATAAAACATACGTCTTGTTGTAGTTGTCGTCGCTAAGAACTCGGTACTGTACTCGGATTTAAAATCGAACGGACAAATCTTCCGCAACTCACAATCAAAATCAGAACTTGAGCTTCCTTCGTCCCTTCTTTCTTTTTGCTTCTGAGATGGATAATGCTTGTTCCTTATATATATATATATATATATATATATACACGTTGCATGTTGAGGCAACATGTCAAACCTTTCTTCAATATTGGTTGGCGCTCGGGCGGACATAAATTTCCGCCCGGGCGCGAAACGTTCGGCCTTTGCATAACAGGCAATCGCGCTCGGGCGGACAAAAACTTCTGCCCGGGCGAGAAAGGTTCGGCCTTCTTGTATTATTAAATGGCACTCGGGCGGTCAAAAACTTCCGCCCGGGCGCGTAACATTCGGCCAACCATGTTGTGTAATTCCTATGCCTTGCCCAATCGGGTCTCGGAATGCTCTGTCTATACTCATATCAGTTCAAGATCAATAATCTCAGATTAACAAGATCAAAATCTCGGGCATTACATTTTCCCCCCCCCCCTAAGATATGATTTCGTCCCCGAAATCACAAGCAATCAACTCGTATATCACAGGTAATCAAATCAGATACCAAATCAGCTACAAGAAGGAGATATACCGAAGTTAAGAAGAAAACTCCCCTCAATGAAACAATTCTAGAATCTTTATCTCATTCCAGATTCTGTCTTCCAAATAGCTTCTTCGATATTTTAACAACTCTATTGAACTTTCAACAGCAGAATAGTCTTCATTCTGAATTATCTTTCTTCTACTGATTCTGATTCTCATCTGGAATAATAATTCAAGAAGTATAATATCAAAATATAACTCGAAGTAACTCTGATAAAATCAATCTCAGAACCTTGGCTATACCATATCCGTATATACCAATCCACAGCTCATAGCAAATCAACATCAACAGCTGTTATAAAATCTGTTTTATTCTAGTTAATTCAATATTCAGTCTTCTGCCTCAATTAACAACGGTCATCTTCTGACGTTGGCATATTTAATCTGTCTATTCTGAGCTGTCTTCATTTTTTTTCTGAATCAGCTTCACTTTTCAGTTACATCTCTAATCATATAAGGTTTAATGTCAGAGCCTTTGAGATATCATTTCAAATCAAGAGGAGATCCATACCTCTTACCGTACAACATTTCAAATGGTGCCGTCTCGATATTCGTCTGATAGTTGTGGTTGTACGTAAAATCATCACATGTCATAAATCCTGCCAACCAACTCTAAACATATTCTCCAAAATCCGGATAATCCAATCTGACTGTCCGTCAGTTGGTGCATGATATGCAGTACTCGGATATAATCTTGTACCCGACTCTTACTGTACAATCTGCTAAACGTGCAAAGTCAACCAAAATTATGGTCTGATATAATCAACTCCCGATACTCTGTGCAGTTTGACCACGTTTCTGACAGGAATCTCAGTAATATAATCATATCTGTACGATTTCATGTACGAGTTAGTACTCGCAGACTGGATCAGTCTGTCACTCCTAACTCAATCAATGCTCAATTCCTAGAGGAATGCGGTAGCTTCATCACGATATCCCTGGAAATGTAATCCTATTTCCATTCAGAAATCGACAAGCTATATAACAAATCTCCTAGTCTCTTTCTTTCTGTCTTCATATATCGGCAGTTCAGACATTTCAATACAAATTCTGCCACAACTTGTTTCATCTGTATCCCTAAAATCTGTCTTTTCAATTATCATACATTTTTCTATCATCAGAATAAATGTTGAATCAAAAATTGTACATTTCTGATAATACTTGTCGTTTCACATCCGAAAAATTTTGACACAACAATTCAGTTATTCATATGCAGTACAGTATCACATACCTGATATCTGATTGATATCAAGTTCTGCCCATTCTGATCAACTTTCTGAACTGTTTTAACTCTCAAAATCAGCTCTGGTTCGGCGTGAACGGTATCGAATCTCAACTGTATACGATCTGTATCAAATACTGCTTCAGAAAATAACAATTCTCAATCAGATTTAAACAACAGTCAGATATAATAGCTTGCTAAACTCATGTAACTATAAGTTTCTGACACTGATATCAATCTCAGCCAACTGATCGCGGTCTCAACTGTGCTAGAATCACTCGGTATACTATCTTCGAATATTAACTACCTTGAATACAATCTGTCTCAGTCAAGATTCATAACTCAACAGTTTCGGTATACAACTTTCCAGTTGTTAGAATATTTAACAAAATCAGTCATATTTTTCGAATATACCAAAAGATCATAGATCAACAAATCAGAGAATCATCAAAATATTCTGAACACAGAGTTTATCAACTCATAAACATAACTGAAGCATCCCTAACGAGAAATACTCAATCAGATGTAACTCGCAGGAAGAAATCTTCTAACTGGTCTTTCAATTCTTCCAATTCAATCAATATCATTTTGTACGAAGTTCTAGAAATAATAACAGTACCTGATATTAAGTCAAGACTGAAATCAATCTTCCTGATTAAAGGCAAATCCGGAAGTTCATCTGAGACGACTTTAGCAACGCTCCTGTCACTGGCAAATCGGTCAATGATACACTCCATCTCAGTAAATCAACTGAATGCATAAGGAATCGCTCCATTCCTTTCGATAATCATCGAGTCATGAACATCACATATATCAAAGGTATTCTAAATCCAGAATCCTTACCATAGCTTGTTCATTCTTCGGCCATTTCAGGTCCGAATCTTACCATTTCCTGGAAATAATCTGCAATAGCTCTGTACTTGGCCAATACATCAATATCAATAATGCGGTCAGAATCAAATGACACCAAGTACTATATTATCTAACTCAATCTCATATTTGTCATACTGTAGCATACAAGATCCAACAGATGTTATTTATACAAAACCTCTCCCCAACAGAAAAGAGATCAATACTACAACATATAATAACTCAATACTCAAATCATATCTCAATGCAATTCATTCAGAAATCATATACAGGATGTACTAATATTTTTCAATATATAGGTACGCAGAATAATTATGAAAGATCAATTACCTGCCACTATATCATCAAGTGCATCCTGGATCCATTCCTTGGTTACTACCACCACTTTGGCTTCCTGCTGACCCTGATTGAGACTGAGTAGAGGGTGGTTGGAAAGAACGAACAACAGAAGATGATCTATCGATCTGAGTCACTGATCCAGATGACTCTGCTCCCTGGAATCTTCGGGAACCTCTCTATGGACAAACTCTAGCAAAGTGTCCTTGCTGTTTGCAAATGTTGCAACTACCATACACTCCTTGGCATTGCTCTATGAGATGTCTTCCTCCATAGGTTCTACAATAGACCCCGGTATAACTCGGGCTAGAACTACTGGATCTAGATGAACCGCTCCCTAACTTCTTAAACTGCTTCTTTCGAGCTTTCAACTGTTCCTTTTTCCCAATACTACTACTACCAACCTCCAATTTCAAAGGGGATTGCAGAAATTGGACTTGAGATTGTTGTTTTTTCTGAGATTGGATTACATACAACCTTTCTTGTTGTCGAATCAAACTTGCCTCAGCTCTCTGTGCTCTATTCAAGGCGTCAGAAAAAGTATAGGGCCGCTCCACGTTTACCAATGCAAATATTCCAGGATTCAATCCATTAATAAACCAATCAGTTACAACTTCATCATTTTCAGCCACGTGAAGTGCAAACTGTAGTAAAGTAGAGAATCTAGCAACATATTCTTCAATGTTTAGCTGACCCTGGTTCAAATTTTCAAACTCTGCCCTCTTGTCCTCTCGATACGAACCCGGGAAAAACCTTTAATAGAATTCAACTTTAAAGATTTTCGACGTAATCACTGTACCATGCTGTTCTAGGGCTTCTTTGGTTGCAATCCACCAACTTTTTCGACTTCCCGTAACTGGTGCCCAATCAGTTTAACTCTCCGTTCATCTGGGTAATCAAGTGAATCAAATAGCATCTCGATATCGTCAAGCCAACTCTCACAATCACTCGTCGTCTCAATACCCCTCAGAATCGGCGGTTGAAATGACTGAAACCTCATCAACTGTGTTTCCATCAGAGTTTCTGACACATCCATCTGATCAGTCACCCCACTTTCTCGTTCTGGAATTCTTCGAGGAGAAATATCTGATGAACACAAGAGTCATCAATCATATGAGACAAATCCGTCTCAGTCCCTTTCTGATCAGCTTACCTCTGATCAAAATCGGTTCTGATTCATTCTCAAATAATACACATTACAAAATCAACTCAGATATTCAGGTAACATGTATCTTCCGAAACAGTAAACACATACTGTAATATTAGCATATACAATGTATTCAACATTATAGTAAATCACATGCTAGCAATCACATGCAAGGAAAGAAAACTCATTCTACCCCGCTCACTAGCTTCTATCTCAATCTCAAGAACCTACAGTTCTAGACCTATTGCTCTGATACCACCTGCTGTGGGGACCCGGACGCTAATTCAAGTCTTAATCATTATTAATGTCAAATATAACAATTAAGAAAAGTGGGACTAAATTTTTTCTTTTTAAATATAAATGCGGAAACGTAATGTAATCTATTTAATAAACATGTCAGAATAAAAGTACAAATCATGTACTACCAGTTTCTATCTCAACTACGTTCAACATCTATACATCAAGTGCTGAATCCTATTCTGTTTCTGGGCCCGGATCTCCACACTAACTATAATCTCTCATCCTCTTCTTGATCCTGATCCTGTACCACCTGTTGTCAAGCACACATACAAACAAGAAAACAGCCGGATAACTCCGGTGAGAATTACATTCCCAGTATAAATCATGTATACATGCATTTCATATAAACAGACACTACAAGAATAAATGCTTATGGTGACATTCATAAATGTCATCATATTCAATATTTAGTGACATTTAAGTTTTAGTGACACCTCCAATAAATGTCATCTATTCCAATGTCGTCTTAAACTTACTGACATTTTTTAATGTCATTATAAGATGTTAATGACAACTTCATACGTGTTACTAATTATTCATATAATGACAATTTTAAATGTCAGGAAAACTCATGTTTAAATACATTTATAGATGCCTTGTTATTATAGTAATAATGACAAATTTATAAGTCAGTCAAAATCATTTATAATGACAACTAAAAGTGTCGTGTATGTTATTTATAGTGACAATAACAAATGTGGAATATTTGGGTTGGATAAATATAGGAGGAGGGAAAATTAGAGAAAATAAATGTGAGAATAAAAATACATATTAGATTAGTTATCCTGACATTTTTAATTGATGTCATTTTTTATATGGAGGGAGACAATTATTTTCCCTCCACCAATATTTATCTAACCCAAATATTCCCACACTTATTTATAGTGAAAATTTTTAGTTTTTTAACGATTTTTTACGATGTGGGAAAAGTAATTGTTTCCTTCCATAAAAAAGATGACATCAATTAAAAATTTCATGATAACTAATCGAATATTTGTTTTATTTTACACATTATTAATTTTTTTACAAGTGTCATTATTAAGTATTTGTAACAATATTTAATTAAAAGTGTCTACAAAAAAGTGTCACAATGGCCATTTATTATTGTAGTGAGATATAAAAGCATGAAATCGATATTTCATAACATGTATCAAATCTGAAGCGTAAATCAATATAAACTCTGAATATAACATTTATCAAATCCGACACATGAATCAACACAAACTCTGAATCACACTCAGTGACTCATGGACTCTGACTCGACTCGTCCTAATCTAGGGATCTCGATCTGAATAAGAACATACACCCACCTACACTCCCGATCGGGGTGGTGGCACGTTCTTATTCGCGGACTTTGGCTCTTTCCACATCGAACATCAGTAATAGAAGAAACTCTTATTCTATCCACTTCGATATAACCAAACGTCCGGTGTCTTGACATATCCGTCACAGACTTTGGCACTTTCGCTAGCTCAGTATCTTGTGACAATGTGCAATGTTCCCGTGACGATTCCATCACTATCAGGCACCTCTGTCACAAGACCAATCGTCTCTGCCTAGGCGTATCCACCTATGACTCAATACATGATTCAATCGATCAAAGATATCAATTTCATTCAATTGAAAATATTAATGCAATAAAGTAAAGTATGTGATTTTGGGAAACTCAAGTCAAGTCAACTCGAGTTGTGCAATCCCGCATCAATATCAATTTATACATTTTTTTTCTCGGTCTGACGAAGTCGAAGTCTCGAAGTCAAATCTGTCCATACCCAATCTGTCAATGACAATATCGAATAGACACAATATCAATATACAGCTCAATTCAAGGTTTGTTCTGATCAATACGCAAATCAAGACATAATCTGATCAATGTCAACGATATAACGATACAATCGAAATCAATACTGAATCTTATCAAAGTCAATCTACTAATGTCTCGACGGCATAACAATACAATCTTGATAACCCCGTCAATCTCAACATCATAGATATAATACCACAACTCGTAATCGATATCAATACGAATCATAATCTTTAATAATAACAGGTCATGATATCAAATCTGTAAAATCTCGATCACATTATTTCAGAAAATCATAACAATTACATACACAGCCCGTTCTTCGATCTGACTTCAATTATATACTGATCAGTATTCCCAGAACACATAATACTAGTCAAATCACAATTCCCCCAATATCATAATCTCAAACGATATCAGAATTCAATAAAACATACGTCTTGTTGTAGCTGCCGTCGCTAAGAACTCGGTACTGTACTCGGATTTAAAATCGAACGGACGAATCTTCCGCAACTCACAATCAAAATCAGAACTTGAGCTTCCTTCGTCCCTTCTTTCTTTTTGCTTCTGAGATGGATAATGCTTGTTCCTTATATATATACACACGTTGCATGTTGAGGCAACGTGTAAAACCTTTCTTCAATCTTGGTTGGCGCTCGGGCGGACATAAATTTCCGCCCGGGCGCGAAACGTTCGGCCCTCGCATAATAGGCAGTCGCGCTCGGGCGGACAAAAAATTCCGCACGGGCGAGGAAGGTTCGGCCTTCTTGTATTATTGAATGGCGCTCGGGCGGTCAAAAAACTTCCGCCCGGGCGCGTAACATTCGGCTAACCATGTTGTGTAATTCCTATGCCTTGCCCAATCGGGTCTCGGAATGCTCTGTCTATACTCATATCAGTTCAAGATCAATAATCTCAGATTAACAAGATCAAAATCTCGAGCATTACATAAACTAACAAACACTTCACTCTCATGAACATCGGCACAAACTTCACTGTCTTGCCCACACAGTCAATCACTGCACGGTAAGCAGACAACCAATCCATACCCAGTATGACATCAATGGCAACCATTGGAATAACAATTAAATTAGCAAACAACAATCTCGTACCCATCTGAACAGGACATGCCTTAAAGATACAAGTTGGTCAAATTTCATCTACAAAAGGTAAGAAAATATTGAAATGTAAAGGCATGACAGTAGGTTCAATAGATAAAGAGTTCATAAACACTTCAGATATAAAATAATGCGTCGCACCAGTGTCAATTAATGTAAGTGCTTCCTTGCCGGATATTAAAATATTACCTTATATTACCGAAGAATCAGGATTAGCACCCTCTTTAGTCATTGCGAAAATTCTACCATGTGCTCCTTCTTTTTCCGAAGTAAGAGGGCACTTCTGCGTCGTGTGTCCCAATTCTTTGCATCTATAACATCTGCCACTGCCAATCAAACATTCTCCTTTTTGTGGCTTGCCAAACTTAGGACACAATGGTCTCTCGGGATCCGAGGAAGACAACGGAGCTTTGTTACACGACACCATCTTACCTTTCCCCTTGTGGCCGCCTCGAACATGAGCACTTGCCCCTTGACCTCTCACTTGGAAAGCTTGTCTTCTTAACTGTCGCTCCTTCTCGATCTCCTGTTCATTATGTTCGGCAAGCAATGCTTTCTCAACAATTTCTTAATATGTGCCACTTTCGACATGTGAACATCCCTCCTAATCTCTGGCCTCAACCCACAGAGAAAATGCTCTCCCTTATCTTTATCATTTTCGGCAATATAGGGAACAAAGGCGCATCCTTCCTCAAATTTAAGAGTATACTCATTGACATTCATGGAGCCTTGTCTCAACTCAAGAAATTATTTTACATTTTTGGCTTTGACTTCACTTGAGAAATACTTGGCATAGAATAATTCCTTGAATTCATTCAACTTTAATTCACGAACGTTAACAGTAACCTTGGTGGCTTCCCACCAAATACGGGCCGCTTTCACCAACATAAAAACAGCGCAACTCACTTTATCTCTATCATTCAAATTCAAATGATCAAATATAGCCTCCAATGACTTGACGCACTCAAGAGCCACTAGTGGATCGGGACCACCGATAAATTCAGGAGGGTTCATCCGCCTGAACCGATAATAAGAACCATCTTCAGTGCTTTTGCATTCTACCTTGACCCCTCTCCTGGCCACGACTCTGGGTCGGGGTGTGCATGCTCAATAACTGTTGAATTTGTTTGCCATGGACCTTCGCTTTGTTCTTTTAATAGCTTATTGAATTCGTCCACAACTTTTGCAGTCTTATCAGTGGTAGGGGTGCTATCATCCCCTTCGGTGTTTTTCTCTTAGGAGGCATTTCCTACACATAAGCTCACTTCAACATAAATAGGAAACAATGATATATGAATGGCAATGAAATTGAATTATTTCTCAATGTTAAAATCAATAGATGCAGGATCATAAACATACCAGATTGTCCTAGGTAGAAAAAGTCATATATGGACCGAAGAAACCAGCTCTGATACCAATTGAAACGACCCTCTCCCATGAAATTTAATTTTTAAAAGAAATAACATGCGCGGAAGAATTTCAATTTAAAGGGGAAATAAAACTCGTATAATAAAAAAAACAAATGCTACCAAACTTTTAATATAACCATTCCCAAAAATTTAATAAAAATATGTTCAAAAGTCAGCATCAAAATATATGTTACTTTTTCTTTAAAAATACAAAATACCCAAGACTACCAATGTTACAAAAAAACCGAAAAAAGTATTACATGCCAAAAGTTCTTCCCGTTTTCTTGCCATATGACTCTTCCACCTTTAACAATCCTTTTATTCTTTCTTGTCTCCTGCATCACATGATATTAACTGGAATGAGATTGTAACCCAGTAAGTAGAAAGCGAAGAACAACAAATAAATATACATAGGCTTGGGCTTGAATAACATGGCTAAGGCAATGTAAGCTATATAATATCATCTTCAATGACAAATAGATAACAAGGCAATATAGATTGTATATCACGGCATGGATTAAAGAAAGAAATTGATAGTCCTGTTACTACGAAATATGTACCTCTTTGATATAAATATCAAACTGTGACAGATACACCTTTATCATGAAATTGACAAATAACATGCATAATATTTACTATCAATTCTTCACTTTAATCATAGAAACTTCATTGAGGCAATTTAACAAACATATGGTAGGCACAATGGATTACTAGCTCCTTTATCAATGTTCAATAGTATTCTTTTATCAATGAATATATTCAATACATATATCAAGAATATATCAATGAAAGGAGCTAGACATCAATAAACATGGCTTTTGTACATAAATTTATCATGTGAGCAAAGAAGAAGAGCCTCTACTTACAACCTAAGAAGCAAAGGGTAGCTAAGACAATTTGAAGGAATTCCTAAATTAAAATACATATAATCAACGATTAATCATCACCGATGATCATAGAAATCAACAAAACAAACTTATACCTTCAACTCCTCAAACCCACTAAATCCAAAATAGAAATAGTTCTTACCTTGGAGCTTGGAACTTAAGATGGGAGGAACAAAGAATCTATTAGAACCCTTGAACTTGAAGTGCAAAATATGAAGAAGAGAAAACCTTGTAGGGAAAGAAGCTTGAACCGATAATGAGAAGGAAGAAGGGTAGGAAGTGAGTAGAACTTAAATCGCATTTCCAAATAGAACTTAAGACCCGTCTAGCGCCGCGGCGCCTCCTTCTTGGCGCTGCGGCTCCACATTCTCTGGGCTGCAGCGCTCTAGCTTCGGCCCTGGCACCGCCGCAGCGCTCTAGCTTCGGCCCTGGCACCGCCGCAGCGCTCTAGCTTCGGCCCTGGCACCGCCGCAGCGCTGCATGGTTGTAATGCCCGCGATTTATGGTGTTGTTAATCTGAAATGATTCATTGATTAATTGATGTGATTATAGACAGAACGGATCAGACCGGGGAAGCCGGAAAGAAGTTTGATGTATGCGCGAGGAAAAGACCTCACGCACAGGCAGAGGACCTCGCGCATATGCGCGACATGGATCCGCGCATGAGAGCGAGGGTACCCGAGAGTTGTGAAGAATGGTAAAGGACCTCGCGCATATGCGCGAGATGTCGTGTCAGGAACGCGCCGAGACATATTGTCTCGCGGATATGCTTCGAGAAAGGTCGCGCATATGCGCGAGACGTGCAGCACAAAGACATGAGCCACGTTTCTCTACCATGCAATATATATGTAAAAGAGTTCATTGCTTCGAATTCATCTGAAAGGATTCGTGAAAAGCTTCAGGAAAGTTGTGAAAAATCCGACTTCAGTATTGTGTTCCTATCGATGCAGGCTACATCTGGACGTAAGTTTTCTTAAGTTTTGATATGATTTGAAATTATGATACTGTCAGAATCGAATACGATTCATATATGGTGTTCTCGACATGCTAGACATCGTATAATCGAAATCGGGTTGAAGAACAGAGACCGCATGGAATTGTTATTATTTTTAGAGTTGATTTGATTGAGATTGGTATCAAATTTGTGTTATTTTGATTATGAGTTGTGATAATTGATATCCGTTGATATTGTATTGCTGGGTATATTGAGTTTATGCCATTATGCCGTTGAAACAGAATTTGATTGTGTTTTGATTATATCCAGTATTGATTTGAGATTGTATATTGATATTATGTTTATTGGGAATGTCCTTCCAGATTGATATATCGAAGGATTCGAAGACAGAGCATAGCCGAACCCCAACGAAAGAAAGGTATAAGTCAATGTGGTACCGGGAGAACGACTCAAGTATGATATACTTGAGATTCCCTAAATCACATACTTATTGTTATTGTGTGCATTGATTTGAATTGATATGCTTGTTCTATTGATTTATAGAAATCATGTATTAGACGAGTATTAGACGAGTGATCTTGTGACATATGTGTCATATAGTGATGGAATCGTCACTGGAACATTGCACATTGTCACAGGATAGTGATTTGGCGTGCCAAAGTTTGTGACGGATAGGTCAAGACACCGGATGTTTGGTTATATCGATGTTGAATAGAATTGGAGTTTCTTCTATTACTGATATTCTATTACTGATATTCGATACAAACCATCCAATTACATGTTCACATCATCAATATAAACCATCACTACAAAAATCTCATCCCCCTCCAAAACCAACACCAAAAATGAAACATAACACCAAAACAATAATCATACTTTTACCATTCCAATGAACATAACAACAAGCAATATTCATCCCACATAATCTCAACCATCAATTCAATCCCACCATTATAGCTTCACAACCATAACAATTCCTTAAAAAAAAACAACCATACAATTAACAATACCATTATAAATCACCTTTACCATGTGAAATATCCATAACCCTACCATACAATGATAAACCATGAATATACAATAACCATACCGTGTCATAATATGAAATACCAACCTTTCGAACAATTGTAAACAAGAACCATGACAATAACCATATATCCAAAACACCAAATCAATTAATAAAATCATTGAAAATAGAAGGATAAAAGATTGGGATATTACACCACCAACACTCTGATCAGATATTTCAAACTACATACACATGAGACCACATAGGATATCCGTACCCGAAGGTAAACGGTGAATCCTCGAATACAATGTATCGAATCATATATGTTTCGACAAAACACTTAACCTTGCTACCTGATGACCCCATAAGAGTTGGTAAACAAGTCAAAGCACAATGCTAGCATATAGAGTCTCAATGTTGTCCCGAGTTATAAGGACTAATGGTGAACAACCATAAAATAGGACGTTTTCACTCGACAAGTGAGAACCACTTGGAAAGTCCTTTATGGCGGGTTGTTCATTGCACTCTACAAGGAGCACCCATCTGCATGCTCGGACATCACAATGTCCCCTACCAATGAAACGTAGTACTCACATCACAGATAATATTCTCAAACTCGAGCGGCCTTTATCCTTCTTAACGGTGGCTGAATCGATTAGGAACTTTTTAGAATATACAGTATTTCAAATATGAGTTTCATGATACTCATCATATTAGCATCTCATATCCTTTCTATTGTATATTCAAGGACTTTATCTATTAAACTAACATTGGTATACAGATAAAGATGTGTCAAAACAATAATTTCAAATATAATTAAAATAATGATTGTTTATACATAGAGTTTCAATGTGAACCCTCGGCCATCACTTGGCTCTACGGGCACCTACTCTAACAATCTTCCACTTGAACTAGAGCCAACTACCCATATCCTTCAAACCCACCGATTCGCGATACTTCTCGAATAATTGTTCTGGTAAAGGCTTAGTTTATGGATCAGCAAAATTATCTGTGGAACCGAATTTGTCAATCGACACTTCTCCTTTTTCCACAATCTCTCGAAGGATGTGGTACTTTCTCAATACATGTATGGATGTCTGATGAGACCTTGACTCCTTTGCCTGAGCAATGGCTTCCGTGTTGTCGCAAAACACCGGGACATGAGCAAATTCATTAGGAATGACGCCCAACTCTTGGACAAAATTCCTTAACCAAACGGTCTCCTTTACTGCAGCTGATGCGGTAATGTATTTGGCCTCAGTGGTGGAATCCGCAGTACTGTCTTGTTTGGAACTCTTCCAAGAGGTAGCAGCACCATCGAGCATGAATACGAACACAGAGGTTGACTTTGAGTCATTGATATTGTTTTGGAAGCTATAGTCGGTATAGTATTCCTATTTCAGTTCTCCACCCCCATAGACCAAGGCCAACTTATTGGTCCTTCTAAAAAACTTGAGGATGTCTTTCACAGCTTTCAATATGGAAGATCAGGGTTCGATTGATATCTACACACTACACTTAATGCAAAAGCCAAGTCACGGCGTGTAGATATCATCCCCTACATGATACTACCAATTGCAGATGCTTAAGAAATGTTTGTCATCGTCGCTATCTCTACATCAGTCTCGAGAGACATAGACTTGGATAGGGACACGTCATAAAACATTGGTAGATGTCCTCTCTTTGAATCATCCATCGAGCACCTCTTAACAATGGTATCAATGTATGTGGACTGGGTGACACCAAGCAATCTTCTTGATCTATCTCTATAGATCTGTATTCCCAATACCAAGATGCTTCACCCAAGTCCTGCATCGAAAACTTACTCACTAACCATATTTTAGTTGATTGAAACATCCCTACATCATTCCCAATGAGTAGAATGTCATCAACATAAAGCACCAAGAATGTCACAGCACTCCCACTGACCTTCTTATACACACAAGGTCCCTCAGGATTCTTAGTAAAACCAAACTCTTTGATTGTACTATCGAATCTGAGGTTCCAACTCCTAGATGCCTGATTTAGACCATAAATAGATCTCTAGAGTTTTCATACCATATGCTCATTTCCGACAGATTAAACCCTTCAGGTTGAGACATGTAAATCTTTTCTTTATTATCCCCATTAAGAAAGGTTGTCTTTACATTCATCTGTCATATCTCATAGTCATACCATGCAGCTATGACTAACAATATCCTTATAGACTTTAACATTGAAACTGGAGAAAATGATTCCTCAAATTCAACCCCTTGTCTCTGAGTATAGCCTTTTGTTACCAATCGCGCCTTGAAGGTCAATACCTTCCCATCCGCCCCAAGTTTCATCTTGTACATCCATTTACACCCAATGGAAACACATCCTCAGGTGGATCCACAAGATCCTACAATTGGTTCGAATGCATGGAATTCATCTCAGATTCCATAGCTAAAAGATATTTGGATGAATCAGCATCAGATAACGCTTCCTTGAAGGTCATTGGGTCACATCCATGGTAAGGCTCATCATGGCCCTCTTCAAGAAGCAGACCATACCTCATAGGTGGTCTCGAGACTCTCTCAGATCTTCTAGGAGCTTGTATCTCCTCTCTTACCTCTTCGGGTGTGGGTTTTACAATTGTGGGTGTCTCTCGAACATCTTCGAGTTCTATCATCTCCCCTTCCTATCCAATAGAAATTTGTTTCAAAAAATATTGAATTCCTAGAATAAAACACATTTGTTTCTTGAGGATGATAGAAATAATATCCAACTGAATTCCTTGGATATCCCACAAAGTAACATAAAGTGGATCGATTATCCAATTTATCTCCCACTACCTGCTTCATATAAGCAGGGCATCCACATATTCTAAGATCAAAATATTTGGGAGTCTTACCCATCCATATCTCATATTGTGTCTTATCAACTGCTTTTGAATGGGCATTTTTCAACAACAGTGCCGCTGTCACAAGTTCATATCCCCAAAATGATGGCGAAAACTCCATGAACCACATCATGGACCGAACCATGTCCATCAAAGTCCGGTTACGACGCTCTGAAACACCATTCAATTGCGGCGTTGTAGGCGGAGTCCACTGCGAGAGAATCACATTCTTCCTAAGATACTCTTGGAACTCGGCACTCAAGTATTCACCACTTCGATCTGATCGAAGTGAATTGATGCTTCGTTCCAACAGTTTCTCTACTTCACTTCTGAATTCTTTGAACCTTTCAAAGGCTTCAGATTAATATTTCATCAAATACAAATAACCATGACTTGAAAAATAATCGATAAAGGTGATGAAGTAGGCATGTCCAGGCTTAGTGGTGATGCTAAGTTGACCGCACACATCAGTATGGATCAAATCCAATAATCCTTTGGCTCGATACACGTGGCCCTTAAAGGGAATTTTGGTAATCTTTTTTCACACCCTTATTCTATTTTTGACATGATTGCCATAATCAAAATAGAATTTGAATGATATATCTATATTGTTAAACAATTCAAACAAGGGGCATCAATTTGATGGTTTATAAAAAATTTGGCATGATGTCATATTTTTTATACACCAATAACTCAAGCAACGACAACAAAACGTACATATAATCGTATTTTTATAAACAAACATACTCGGTATCAGTAAACACACAGAAATAACATTGTAAAACATGTTTAAAACCCTGACATTTCATTCACTATAATACATATGCGGAAGCTATACAATAAGACGTCCAGGTTCTTGTTGAGGTAAGGCACGTCACAAGCATCCATTGGCGAACCGACATCCTATGTATCTTCATTACCTGTTCCTGTAATACATTAGCTATGTGAGTTTATAAAACTCAATAAGTTGGCACTTATATGTATCAATAGGCATAGAAAAAACTTACATATCAAGTCGTGACCAACAATGAATCTTTAAACCTTGTAATATCATACAATATATTCATGTTCATGTTTGTACTTGAGCCTCATTAGTTGACATGTACTACTGTGCTTGCTTTATTATATAGCTACTACTGTGTTGGACGTAAGGAAGCACCTTTGACAACCCCATGCCCCATGAACATATATTGGCCAATAGGTTTGGTGTACTTAAAACCACCCATGATGTCAACAAGCTCTATATCATATAAAAATCAATCCTTTTCCTTTAATGTTCATGCTCGTGTTCATGACATAGCACTCATCTTCAATATTCATGAGTTTCTTTCATATTTAATATATAAAAATGGAATATGGTGCTATGTTTTAATTAATAAACATACTAACAATGTATATATAGCAATAATCAATGGGAAGCATTTGAAATCATAATATTACTCATGTATTACTTCAAGAACATGTCAACTTACAGTCCAGAATACTGGTTTGAGACGATATTTCTCGTTCCTATACTGTCAAATTTATCAATAGTTCAGTTACTATGTCTATACTAGGTGAAAGCTACTCCTCTACATGTATAACAACCAAAAGAGATGAAAACTTACACCCTTAGGAAGTTCTTGTGATGGAGAACTAAGATCCTACTTCAAAATGATGAAGAAAAGAAAAAAAGGAGCTTTTGGGAGGAAGGGTTCTTGTTCCTTTTGAGTTCTTGCTGCTAATGAAGGTTTGAAATGGTGAAAAATGCTTAGAAAAGTCGAAGCTTATCTTTTTATATACAAGACGGCGCTTGTGCGGTCATTCTCTTTTGCCCGAGAGCGTAACCTTCAGTTGTAGCCCTATGTCTTGACTTGCATCTCCAATTAGTTTCATGTCATTTGAAGGTCTGAGTAAAAAGTTATGCTTATTCTCCCAACATGTGTCAGTGAAGGAATGTCAATACACACGACACACTTCGGGGAACTTTTGGCTTGTCTTCCACAATGATTTGGACAAAACCAAAGACATGAAAGTTTTAGCATTATATCTTAGCTTTCTAATGGTTGTAGCCTCACATAATTTAGATAAATATTCAAATCAATATGCTAAAACCCGTAAAAACTACCATATTTTCATCTCATTTCCTACCAACTTCCATTACATTACCTTTACCTACACATCTTACTATCACTATTTAGACACATATGCATTCTCAATATACTATTGTAAATCTAGAAATCATATTCAATCAATATCAATATCTCAATCAATATGTAAAACAAATGAGCTAAATAACTACATAATAAATGACATTAACGCATTATTGTCATTTGTACGAGTAACCGGGCATTACAGTTCTCCCCTTGTAATGCCCGAGATTTTGATTCTATTAATCTGATATGATTTATTGATTATGAATTGATGTGATTATATCCGGGCTATCCCGAGACCAGATTGAACAATGCATATGAAATTACACAAGTGGTGGACAGAATTAGTGGCGCCCGAGCGGTAGTGTTTGACCGTTCGAGCGCCATTGTGCAACAAGTGTATGCTTCGGACAGAAGATGTGGCGCCCGGGCGGTAGTTTTTGACCGCCCGAGCGCCAAGGAATAATCGGGAGGCAGAACCCCTCGCGCCCGGGCGGTAAGTTTCAACCGCCCGAGCGCCGAGCAAGCGCCCGGGCGGAAATATGACCTCCCGAGCGCCAACCGAGATTCAAGAAAAAAATGACACGTTGCTGAAACATGCAACTTAGGATATATATATACATATATACGTTTGTTTCCTTCAGTAGAAAGAAAAGAGAAGAATCGAGAAAAAGTTCCTGTATATGTGTTGAAAATCCTGAAAATCCTTACGCCTTTTGTGAGAAATCCGTCCGTCCGAATTGTAATCTGACTTCAGTACCGTAATCCTATCAACGTAGGCTACAACTTGACGTAAGTTTTGCTATGTTTTGACATGCTTTGTAATTATGTCATTGTCAGAATTGAATAGGATTCATATATGATGTTCTTGATATGTTAGACATCGTGGAATCGAAGTCAGAGTAAGAAACAGCTCGATTATGGAATTATTATGAATTTTCAGACATATATCGGTTGATATTGGACAGATTTGAATTATAGATGATTATAGAATGTATTGGATATGGGTTATGGATTATAACTATTATCTGGTGATGTTGTATTGACGGGGATACTGAGATGGTACCACTATGCCGTTGATTTTGAATTAAATCCAGATTAATCAGATTCAGTGTTGAAGTGAGAATGGAACATAGATATTATGATTATCAATATGTCATTTCAGATTTACAGAGACAATCTTGAGTTCAGAACTGATATTGCTTCAGACCGGGACTACAAACGGAAGGTATAAGTCAATGTGGTATCGGGAGATCGACTTAAGTCGGTTTAGACTTGAGTTTCCCTAAATCACATACTTTACTTTATTGCATTGATATTTGCATTGATTTGATTGATGTACTTGTTTTATTGATTTATAGATAACAGGTATTAGACGAGTAATCTTGTGACAGAAGTGACTGATAGTGGTGGGATCGCCACGGGCACATTGCACGATGTCACAAGATAGTGTATGGGCGATAGTGCCAAAGTCTGTCACTGGATGATTGGCTATCGATGTGGATAGAAATGTGGCTTTTTCTATTACTGGTGATCGGTACTGTATCGATGTGGATAGAATCGTAACTCTTCTATTACTGATGATCGATATCATATCGATGTGGATAGAATCGGAGTTTCTTCTATTGCTGGTGATCGATACTATATCGATGTGGATAGAATCAGGGCTTCTTCTATTACTGGTGATCGATACCCTATCGACGTGGATAGAACTAGAGTCTTTTCTATTACTGCTGGTCGATATGAGAATGCCAACTTCTGGAAACCGGGATCCCTAGACTAGGATTGAGTCTAGTCTGAATTGTAGAGTTACGAGTATTGTCGACAGTCTGATATTGATTATGTTTCAGATTTTGATACATATTGCTGTTATCTGTTACATGCTTTATATTTGTTTATATGATTGCATGTTTCGTTGATTTATACTGGGATTATATTCTCACCGGAATTATTCGGTTGTTGTCTTGTTTGTATGTGTACATGACAACAGGTGGGACAGGATCAGGGTCCAGGAGATGAGGAGAGATCGTGATAGAGTGGAGACTTCGGACTTTAATGTATATAGGGTTTTGGCACTTGATAATTAGATGTTGAACCTTAGTTTCTACTGATTTGTAGACGGTACAGGACTTATACTTCATTTTATACTGAGTTGTATATTAGTTTTTATGACCCTAATTACTTGATTAGTAAATTGATCCTGATGACGATTAAGAACTGATTAGCGTCCGTGTCCCCACACCCCTCCTTCAAAGAATTTCGTCCTTGAAATTTGACGCACCATAAAGTTCAGGATATCTCTGTTGAATTTCCTCTTCTCGCTCCCAGGTTGCTTCTTCGATTGCATGATTACGCCATAATAGTTTCACTAAGGGTATTTCCTTGCCTCGTAACACTTTTGATTTCCTATCGAGGAATTGGACCGGCCGTTCTTCATTCGAGAGATTTGATGCAAGCTCCAATGGTTCATAATGAAGAACGTGAGATGGAATGGCCAAATACTTCCGTAGAAAGGAAACGTGAAAAACTTCGTGAACATTTGACAAATTCGGTGGTAAAGCAAATCGGCATGCTCTGTCTCCTATTCTGTCCAAGATTTCAAAAAGACCGATATATCTTGGACTTAATTTTACTTTCTTACCAAAAAGCAAAATCCCCTTCAATGGTGATATTTTTACAAATACATGGTCACCAACATGAAAATCCAATGGATGACGTCGCACATCAGCATTACTTTTCTGTCGACTCTGGGTAGTGTACATTCTTTCTCTGATCTTTGTTTCCAATTCGGCTGTCTGTTGTACCAATTCAGGGCCTAATAACTTTCTTTCTCCTATTTCATCCAAATGTACTGGAGATCGACATTTTTTACCATACAACGCAGTATATGGTTCCACTCCAATGCTTGACTGATAACTATTGTTATATGTAAACTCAACCAATGGTAGTTTACTGTCCCAACTACCTGGAAAGTCAATATTACCTCAACATATCTTCTAAGATCTGATTCACACGTTCTGATTGTCCATCAATTTGAGGGTGGAATGCTGTACTGAATGCCAATAGAGTTCCAATAACATCATGTAAACTCTTCCAAAATGCAGACATAAATTTTGGATCTCTATCAGATACAATGGACATTGGGATGCAATGAAGCCTCACTATCGGAAGAAAGTGAGCTGATTTTGTGAACCGATCAACAATAACCCGTATAGAATTGAATCTTCTTTGTGTTCTTGCCAAACCAAGGATGAAATCCATTGTAATGTGTTCCCATTTCCATTCAAGAATAGGCAATGGTTTCAAGAGTCCTGTTGTTCTTTGATGCTCAGTCTTGACATGTTGACAAGTAAGACATTGTGCAACAAATTGAGCAATGTCCCTTTTCATACCTGTCCACCAAAATAATGGTTTTAAATATTTGTACATTTTCGTGCCTCCTGGATGGATCGAGTAGGGTGTAGCACGTGCATCTATAAGAATGTCGGTTCTCATCGTTCCTTGTATTGGCACACACAATCTACCTCGATATGTCCAAATTGCTTCCACATTAAATCCAAAGTTCAAATTTCCTTTTTCTTCCTCTCGCTGTCTCAGTTGTTGTAATTCATTATCTGGACTTTGTTCGGCCTTGATCCTATCTGCGAGTGTTGGTCGAACCACGAGGGATGATAAATCGATTGCAGCTCCCTTTGGAATAACATCAATCTTCAAGTTCTGTAAATCCCATAAGATTTGTTCTCGTACTTGCATTGCGGAAATAGAAATGGATTTTTGACTCAACACATCTGCAACAATATTGGCTTTACCTGGATGATAATTAATAACACAATTATAATCTTTCACTAATTCCAACCAATGTCGTTGCCGCATATTCATTTTTTTTTGCGTGAATAAATATTTCAAACTCTTGTGGTCCGTGTATATTTCACACCTCTCACCATACAGATAATGGCGCCATATTTTCGACGCAAATAGCACTGCTGTCAGTTCTAAATCATGTGTGGGATAGTTCTTTTCATATTCCTTCAATTGTCTGGATGCATAGGCAATCACCTTCCCGTGTTGCATTAAAACTGCACCTAAACCTTGTTTCGAAGCATCAATGTGGGGCCCCGGGTCTGATATCTAATACTAATAATTATAATTGTAACAAACCAAATGATTTAGTATATACATAATTTGTTGTTCACAAATTCACATAAACATCGTCAAAATAATTTAATGGTCTCAAATGTTTGAAATATAATTTTCAACATGCCAACAAAAAGTAGTGAACTAAAGAAATCCAAACATCATCACATAGCTCCTAACACCCGAGAATCCCACTCTAACTCGTATCTCCTCGCCTGGAGCTGGACTCTGGCATCCCAAACCTCGCCTCACCTACCGTCAAGCACATGAAAACAAGAGGTAGCCAACGTGCCGGTGAGTATAAACTCAGTATGATACAATCAATAACATATGAGAATTAACATTTCAAATATCTCATATAAAATTCATAAAGATGCAATATAATGCAATGCATGATCAGAAGCTGTGGGCTATCAATAAATCTCAAGATCAAGTGAATCATCTGGTCATAGGGTACCCAAGGGAATAGAATCACCCAGCAACATCCACCGACTCATCCGCTCGGGGTGGGGTGCTGTGTTCTACAATCCCAGGACTATGGTGCGCCTATAGAGAGTGTTCAGGCCATAGCAGCGACCTCCGCATACACTATGCCAACTCAACTATAGCCCCATACGTCCAACAAATCAATAAATCAAGGCGACCTCCGCCATATCAAATCTGAATCAAAAAGTGGCTCAACATGCAATGTAATGATGCAAATCAATATCATCATTTCGATATCATAATCAACTCATCTCAATACAACAATCATAATCAAATCACCAATAGTTCATCGATCCATAGAGTTTTCAATTTAAAATAAAAATGATACTTTTACCTCGTATGTTACCGACCGTAACATACCTTTCAAATATTACCAAAAGAAGATCGAAATGTGTAGGTGAGAAGTCTTGAACCTTTGAATTCTACTATAACTCAAGAACTTTGATCTTCTATCAAAACAAAGTAGTTTCTGTTCAAAATTCATAATTAATTAAATACTGCTTCGAATCAAGATCCGTAAATTTCTTAACCGTAATATGCCATAAAAACATTTATTGAATCATTTTATCAAATACATGACATGCGTGCTAAAGAGTTAGCTCCTTTACTTTGCCCTTACCTTCAATTCCATTTCTTTTCAAAATATCAATACATACAATAATAATACCATCAATCATTATATTAAGAACTTTACCTCAACACTCGAACCAAACAACACATTGTTTTCCCTTCAATCACTAAACCAAGTAAATAAGCTTTCTTACCTTGCTTATAAACTCTTGAGGAGAAGAAATCTAATCTCCAAGCAAATATTAAGGCTTCAATCAAAGATTAATGTCTTGGAAGAAATTGGATTGAAGGAGAATGAAGAACCCTAGCTCTAAACCAATGGAGAGAAAAGAAGGAGAAGGAAAATGAGTAAAATGATGATCCCAATCAATTTTATGCCTTCCCAAACCTCAAAACACGCTTTTTAACTTTCTGGGCGCTCGGGCGGTCACATATTACCGCTCTAGAGCCGAACTTACTGCCCACAACTCGAAAATTCAGAAGCAGTGGCGCTCGGGCGGCCGTTTCTTACCGCTCGGGCGCCGCTCTCTGCGCACAGCTACTGTAAAGATCGCTCCTGAAATGCCTCTTTCCTTCGGAATTAGAAAAAGTGGTAAACATGAAAGTTGTAGCCCTATGTCTTGGCTTTCATCTCCAATTAGCCTCATGTCATTTTAAGGTATGAGTAAAAAGTTATGCTCAATCTCCCAACATGTGTCATTGTAGGAACGACGATACGCACGACACACTTCAGGGCGCTTTTGGCTCGTTTTCCCTATTGATTTGAACAAAACTCAAAACTTGAAAGTTATAGCCTTATGTCTTATCTTTCTAATGAAAGAGGCCTAACATCAATTGGATCAATATACAAAATATTATGCTAAAAACCACAACTACTGCCACATTTTTCATACCGTTTCTGCACTTCCATTACCTATTTAGCTCAAATTCCACCTTTGATTCTACCCCTCCATTATCTACTCCATTCTATAACATTCATTACCATTCATACCATAACGCAAAGCCAAGAACCATCACAACTACTGCCACATTTTTTTCAAAATTCGGGCATTACAATTTCTCCCCTCTAAAATAGATTTCGTCCTCGAAATCAATCATCTCTTTCAAGTCTAACATGTTATAATCAATAATGAAAATGAAACCGAGAATAGAAGCATACTTCATTTGAATAACTCTGGATATTTTTGTCTCATTTTATCTTCTAATTCCCAAGTTGCCTCCTCGACACCATGTCTGCTCCACTGTACTTTAACCAATAGTATCAATTTATTTCTGAGTTGTTTATCTTTTCTGTATAGAATCTGAATCGGTCTCTCAATGTAGCTCAAATTCTTATCTAACTCAACCTCATCGGGTGGAAGTACATGAGAAGGATCTGGATGATATTTCCTCAACATGGACACATGAAAAACATCATGAACACCTGATAACGCAGGAGGAAGAGCTAATCTATAAGCCAAATCACCGACACGTTCCAAAATCTCACACGGACCTATGAATCTCGGTGATAATTTACCCTTCTTTCCAAATCTAACTGTACCATGGAAAGGAGATATTTTCAGAAAAACTCTGTCACCTTTCTCAAAAATCAATGGTCGTCTCCTGATGTTCGCATACTTATCCTGTCTATCCTGAGCAGCTCTCATACGACTCTGAATCAATTTCACCTTCTCTGTCATATTTCTTGTCATATCAGGTCCAACAATTGGTGCTTCAGTTAAATCGTCCCAATACAGAAGAGATCGACACTTCCTGCCATATAGTGCTTCAAATGGTGACATTCCAATGCTCACTTGATAACTATTTTTATAAGAAAACTCGACAAGTGGTAACGAATCCTGCCAACCAATGCCAAAATCCATAACTACAGCTCTCAACATATCCTCTAATGTCGGAATAGTACATTCTGACTGTCCGTCTGTCTGAGGATGATAGGGTGTACTCAAATGCAAACGAGTACCAAGGGCCTCTTGTAAACTCTGCCAAAAATGAGAAGAAAATCTGGGATCACGATCTGATACAATGGACTTAGGCACACTATGCAATCTCAAAACTTCTCTGATATACAATCTGGCCATCTGATCATGCCTATATGTCATCTGATAAGGAATAAAACATGAAGACTTGGTTAATCTATCAACGATAACCCAAATTGAATCGCAACCCCTCGACAACCTCGGCAATTTCGTGACAAATTCCATGGTGATTGTTAGAGTAGATGCCCGTCGAGCCAAGTGTTGGCCGAGTGTTCACAATGAAACTCTATGTATAAACAATCTTTATTTTAATAATATTTGAAATTATTATTGGCACATCTTTATCTGTATACCCATGCTAGTTGCATAGATAAAGCCCTTGAATATACAAATAGTAGAAAGAATATGAGATGCTCATATGATGAGTATCATGAAACTCATATTTGGAGTACTGTATATTCTAAACAGTTCCTAGTCGATTCAGCCACCGCTAAGAAGGATATAGGCCGCTCGAGTTCGAGACTAGTATCTGCGATGTTAGTACCATGTTTAATTGGTAGGGGACATTGTGATGTCCGAGCATGCAGATAGGTGCTCCTGGTAGAGTGCACTGAACAACCCTCCATAAAGGACTTTCCAAGTGGTTCTCACTTATCGAGTGGAAAAGTCCTAGTTTATGGTTGTACACCATTAGTCCTTATGACCCGGGACAACATTGAGACTCTATGTGCTAGCACTACACTTTGACTTGTTTACTGACTCTCAAGGGGTTATCAAGTGGCAAGGTTGGGTGTTCTATCGAAACATATAGGAGTCGATGCATTGTAGTCGGGGATTCACCGCTTACCTTCGGGTATGGATATCCTATGTGTATGTAGTGTGAAATCTCTTATCAGAGTATGGTGGTAATTATGAAAGGGGTTTCATAGATTACACCATCGATGCAACTACAACATGACACATAGTATCGATTCATTGACAACTCACGATATACAAATGGTTGTCGAATCGGTCGGGATATATGAGTTGATGGGACCGTACTGTACGCTAACCATAATTGAATGGTTCTTGCAGGCACTATCATTTGATACCTAGGGAATCATGTAAGCGATGCTGCTAGTCGTTTAACATGATTGGTTGGGTACTATCAAACTTGAGTTCTGACGTTCTTGTTATCAAGGAGTTGATAAGTAAGAATGGAGCAATTGGGGTATGCTCATATAAGGACATGTTTAGTCCGAATCACATGGAGATGTGAACCCACGGCTAGTTGTATCAATGAACCATTGAGGGTCACACAAGTGCTAACTTTTTAGATCCCGTTAAGAAGTAAAATAGTTCAATGTGTTGAACGGCTTATAAAAGAGTTTATAAGCGTAAATAAAAATAGAAGTATGACTTCTACAAGGAGAATATAACTTTTAATTTGAGGAAGTGTTCCTAAATTAAAAGTTTGCCAAACGAGTAATGTATTTGAAAATTGTGATTTTCATATACATTATTATGGACTAAATTAAATTAATTCAAGTTTTGAATTAATTAAACACTATTGGACCTAGTAGAGTCTAAATATTTAAATTAATTCAAGTGTTGGATTAATTAAACAACATTGGGCTTTGTAGAGCCCAATTAGAAATAATTATTAAACTAGTGGGCTTGAGTAAAATCAAGTAAGGTTTAATTGGTCTCAAATTTGTTTGAGACAATTAAATTAGAGTCAATGGGCCTTGTAATTGTTACAAGCCCAAATAGAATGTGCATGGGGAGGTGAAGAGTTGGGAGACAACTTTTTCCATGTCCAAGGTGTGGGGACCCGGATGCTAATTCAATTCTTAATCATCATTAGGATCAATTTATCAATTCAAGTAATTTGGGTCATAAAAAAAATTTGTTTAATTGCGGAACGTAATGGAATCTAACTAATATACAGATTCGTATAAATAAAGTACAAGTCCGGTACAATCTACATTCAATAAATACTAAGGTTTAACAACTAATTATCAAGTGTTCAACCCTATCTTTAATCCAAGTCCGTGGTGTCCACTCTAATCATGATCTCTCTCTCTTCTTGTCTTTACCCTGATCCTGTCCCACCTGTGGTCATGCACACATACAAACAAGACAACAGCCGGATAACTCCGGTGAGAATTATATTCCCAGTATAAATCATGTATACATGCTTTTCATATAAACAATATAAAAGCATGAATTAAACATTCATAACATGTATCAAAATCAGAACATGAATCAAATATTTATCACATGTATTATAATTCTAAACATGAATCAATATCAAGAATAAATTATATTCTAAACATATAACATCATCAGGAACATAATTCTATATCAAGCAATGAATCACTCTCCGTGATTCTCAGACTCAGACTCGACTAAGTCCTAATCTAGGGATCCCGATCGGAATAAGAACATACACCCACCTACACTCCCGATCGGGGTGGTAGTATGTTCTTATTCACGGATTTTGGCTCTTTCCATATCAACACCAGTAATAGAAGAAACTCCAATTCTATCCACTCCGATATAGCCAAACGTCCGGTGTCTTGAACTAACTGTCACAGACTTTGGCCTTTTCACCAATATCCTATCCTGTGACAATGTGTAATGTGTCAGTGACGATTCCATCACTATCCGGCACTACTGTCACAAGATTACTCATTCACAATTAGGCATATCTGCTTAATGACTCAATACATAAATAATTAAATCAAAGGTATCAACTTCATACAATTACAAATATCGATGCAATAAAGTAAAGTATGTGATTTTGGGAAACTCAAGTCAATCGGACTCGAGTTGTGCAATCCCACATCAACATAAATTTATACCTTTGTCTTCGTGGTCTGACGAATTCGAAGTCTCGAAGTTAAATCTGTCAATATCAATCTGAAATACAATATCGCATGGGCACAATCTCAATATGCAACTCAATTCAAAATCTATTCTGACCAATACTCAAATCAAACATAATATGATCAATATCGAATCAAGATACAATCTAATCCATATCGACGATATCACGATATAATCAAAATCACTACTGAATCTGATCAATATCAATTTACTGAGGTTTCGACAGTATAACAATACAGTCTCGATATCCCCGTCAATCTCAACATCATAGATATAATACCATAACTCATTATCAGTATATGTTCAACTTATAATCTGAATAACAATACACTCTGATATTGAATCTTAATCAAATCAAATCTGAAAATCATAACAATTACATAAACAGTCTGTTCTTCAATCTGACTTCAAATATACGATGTCCACTATATCAGAAACACCATATAGGATTCATATTGAATTCTGACAATACCATAATTTCAAATCTTATCTAAACGTAACAAAACATATGTCCAGTTGTAGCCTGCGTCGATAGGAACACAGTACTGAAGTCGGATTTAAATTCTAACGGACGGATCTTTCACAATCACAAATCTAAAAGGCGTAAGGATTTTTCTCTCCAAAGCTTCGACCCTTTTCTGAATTTGTGAGGGGAAGACGTGCAATTCTTATATATATATATCGCACATAACAAGAACAAGTGGCTCACTTTCCTTCTGGATGCCGCGCGCATATGCGCGCCCAAGCCACACGCATATGCGCCTGGCTTTCTGCCCGACACTTCTGAATTTATCAACTCGCGCATATGCGCGCACTCGGCTCGCGCATATGCGCGAGACCTACTGTCTCGTGCACACACTCACTCGCGCGACGTGAGCCGCGCACATGCGCGAGGTAGGCAGAGATTTGGGCGCACATGCCCGAGGACCGCTTACGTTTTAAGAAAATTTTATGCACGTATTAAATACTCTGATTTTCACGAGATTACTTTACGATGTTTAAACAAGTCTTTTGCAAATTTTAGTTGTAGTTGTTTCATTTCAATTATTTTAGACTAGCAGATTATTTTTATCGCAATTTGAAAGTTTATTGTTTATTTAAGAAAATTTTTTATTTTCTGCAAATTTTAAGTATCCTTAAAAGTACGGTACGTTACAGATGCTATCCCGAACTAAGATCTATCTACAAGAAAATCGAAGCTCCTTGAAGCTAATTAAACAAGTTCTCGATTCTAGGTAAGGGATACTTATTCTTGATGGTGACTCTGTTCAACTTTCTATAGTCAAAAGAGAGTCGCATACTACTATCCTTCTTTTTCATAAATAATACCAGTGCCCTCACCGGAGAACAACTCGGGCGAATAAACCCTTGTCCAAAAACTCCAGAATTTGATCTTTCAGCTTTTTCATCTCGACGAGTGCTAGAAGATAGGGTGCGGCACTGTACTTGCAATCGATTCAATAGAAAATTCCACCTCTCAGTCTGGTGAATGCTAGAAAATTTCTCAGGAAAGACGCTAGAAACTCTCTGAAAACCTCAACATCCTCTAGCTTCTGACTGTCCGAAACAGGTATTGAAGTAACACTCACTAGAAAAGCTTGGCAGTCTCGTCTCATAAGCTTCCTCGCACAGATACAGGAGATGATAAGCGGAATTTTCTTGTTCCTTGCTGCCTCAAAGACAAAGATTTCCCGTTTGACGGTCGAATGAATACTGACCTCTGTTAGAAATCTATAGAAACTCCCTTCAAAGATAGCCAATCCATCCCAAGAATGATGTCGAACTCAGACATTGGGCTCGTGGTAACCATCTGATCACCAGAAGGAATATAAACTATAATGCCCAAATCCAAATCCTCGGGTATAATCTTTAGTCGCTTGACAAACATCTCAAATACAAAAGAGTTTGTAGCTCCTGAATCTAGCAATGCATAGGTAGCTACACCTGAAATAAATATCCTTACTGCAACAAATATACCATCAAATCCAATCGAGTCGAAAGCATAATCATTAATCATTAAAAATAATTTTCGAAAATTTCATTTCAGCCCCTAAAAATTTTGAAATCGTCCAATTTGGCCCTTCAAATTTCGAAAATTGCATTTTTTGCCCAATAAATTTCGAACTTAATCAATTTAGGCCCTTACTTCTCTAAATTTATTGTTTTGATCCCTAAAATTCCAGATATTACGAAAACTGTCCTCGAGTTTCTAGAATTCGCAAAACAGCCCCTGAAGTTCTAAAACTTTTGAATTTAGTCTCTGAATTTTCGAAAATTCCAGATTTCAACTTAGAACTTTCGATTATCACGATTTCAGCCCTTGGAATCTATAAAATTGCATATTAACCGCTGAATTCTCGGCCTTGCGCAGTTAAACCCTTGAGTCTCGGTTTTTTTTTTGCATTTTAGCCCCTCTAATTCTTGATTTATGCAATACAATTCTCAGGAGTATTAGCCTCTCTACTAGTACTAGATGAGCATCTAGGAGGAAATTTATCTTAACGTATTCCAATTTCTAACGTAACCAACATGCAATTAAATTTAAGCGTCTAACCATTTGGCTTGTAAGAACCATTTATTGATCTACTTAAAAAGCATATAAACATGTAACTGAAGCATATAAATCATGTAAACATAGAGGTGCTATCATTAAGATCATTTAAATCATTTAAACTTACAGACTTGAGGTTTTAAGACTGAGCTTTCTGGAACTTGTGGTGGCACAACCGTTTACAAGAACATTGTTCTGATACCAACTGAAACGTCTCTAACTCAACATTTATTTTACTCATAACTGCAGTAAAATTCATAAAATCGTAAACTTCAAACCAAATCTAAAACTATCATTTTTCAAAAATATCATAAACGTCATCAATCCTCTCAAAAACCACTCTCACTTCCAAAAATCATTAAAATATTTAAAGTAACGAAAAAACTAGCAAAAGTCCTCGGGTTAGTGCACCATCCGCCCAGCAAGTTCAATCATCCAACCCTCCTGTCTCAACAATAAAATCCTCATATGCATCATTCACACCTACTGAGTCTATCGACTCAGCATGCTTTAACTATGATAACAAGTAATGTGTATACCTCCACATGCAATAGTGAAAATACTTTTAATAAAATATCTTTTCATGAATACACATAAAATTAAACATTTTCTTTCATCATATACTTTTCATTTCATCATAAACATATACATATACATTTTCTTTGGGGTGAAATTCATTCGTTAATTATGACCATCTTTTCATCTTTCGGTTGATTGATCAATCTCAGCTGTAACCATAGTACTAGGCGGCGGGGTAATAGTAACCTGAAACGACCTCGACTTTTTTTAAAAATAAATATACATAAACTTCGAAAATCACCATTCAAACTAAATTAAAATTTTCATTAAATCCTACGTCGACTTTTAAAAAGATCAACTAACAATAAAATAAACCATAAAAATCCCTAATAAAGTCATTAACATAAATCTTTCAAACCTTTTATCTATCAAGCTTGTGCATATAATAAAGGTCCTTCGGGAGTGTACTGCAGCACTCGATCCACTCAATCGTTAGCGCCTCCCATAATATCATCAAATACTTCATCATACAAACCTAGTGAGTCTAATGACTCAACACGTTCTAAACATTAATAACAAATAATACATATATAATCACATGCATTTAAAAATCATATTTTTATTTGAAATAGATTTTTGAGCAAAAAATAAACAATTTAAAATAATTTTAAGTATAAATGAATCATAAATCGTAAAAATCATTTTAATCGTAAATCTTTCAACCCTTTATCATTTTGGATGAAGTTTAATCCTTGAAAGTGACTAGCTTTTATCCTTTAGTTGACTGATCAGTCTTCAGCTCCACATGGACCATGGGGATAAGCACTAGGCCCCACCTTGCAAATACAATCGTCGGGGTCCTTTGGTGCCTTGTCCCGTACACGGGGTCCCTTTGGAGCCTTGTCCCTCACGAGATCCCCACAAAATCATTAGTTTACCGTTCCTTCTTAAAACGGATCCCCCACAAATCATATATCATTTATCACAGTAAAATCACATCCCAAAAAATATTTTTCATTTTTCCTTTAAAAGCATAAAATATCATAGTTTTCCAAAAATAGCATTTTAACAGTAAAAAATTACACAGTTTTACCATAAATCATAAAATCTCATATTTTCATAAAAATTAACATTTAAAATCATAAAATATCATTTAACATGCATTATGAGCCTTCGGGACTCTGCCAAACTTTTACGTAATTCTCAAGTGTAAAATGACCGTTTTGCCCCTAGACGTAGAATTTCTCGATTTTTTCTTTTTCTTACTTTTAATGATATGGGCTTATCCCAAAAAATTATTTAAGCTTAAATCTAATTTTTCGTAATTTTATTCAGCTTAATTCAAGGCTTTCTAATTAGTTTTTTAATTAACTATTTGTGAGGCGTTTAATTCCTGAATAAATTCAAAACTTAATATTTTATACCAAAATTTTAAACATAACCTTTTTATTACCTAAAATGCCCTTGTGATCCATGAAGCACCCCTGTGGACCATGCTTAATCTTGAAATTCGAAATAATGACCCTTGGTTAAACACACCGAGCCATCTCCCTATTTACTCGGGCCACGCCCAAGCCACCTCGAGCCAAACCCGAGTCAACCCATCTAGGAACACTACTAACCAACCCTGACCCCTAACTCGCGCACAAGCCTCCTGGAACAATACCCTTGTTGCTTGCTGGTTGCATCACACGCCCAAGACTCCTAGTGACCCTAGGACCCTCCTACTCGAGCCATTACCGAGCTCACCTGACCTTCACCGACCCTGGACCATGCCCAGGCCCAACCAAGCCCAGCCCAGGCCCTTGAACCCACGCACGAGGCGCTGAAAGAAGATACAAGGTTGTGTGCATGTTGCTCTCTCACGTTTCCACGAGCCATCCCTGATCCGAGCCACACCAGACCATATTCTGGACCCTACCCCTCTACCCTGTACCATACTTGACCAGATTGGCCATCCCCTAGACACACTGCACTCTCTCCTGAAACACACCAGCCACGAGCATGCTTGGGGGGGAGAGTCCTAGTTCACTAGGACTCTTCCATAGCCACTCCCTCGAACCCTAGCTACCCAAGGACCCAACAAAGCCCTAGATCAAGACCAAAAATGCCCCTGAACCAGCCCTGGACGAGCCCCAACAACCCATGAAAACTATCGAGCCACCTAGACCACAAACAAGCACACAAACTCTTGGTTCAAATCCTATGCTATACCTTCGGTTCCCACCATTATTTTCCTTTAATTTAATTATATTTTAACCATGTTTCATCTTATATTGGCAGCGTACTCGTTAGAAATCATAACATTTTTCAAATAAACGTAAAAAAAATCGTATTTTTGAAAATAAACTTTCTACCGTAAAAGTTATCAAACACCTATATTTTTCATGCATAAAAAATTAAATCATGCATATTATAATTTGTATGATGTTTAAAAGAGTTTGGAAAACGTGCCTTTGTGTTTAAAACGCTCGAATACTCAATCGTTGGCGAGGGTATGAAGATGGACGACCGGACGATGAAGAATCCTAACTTTTCTTCCTCCCCTTAATTTCAAAAATCCTAGTGCATGAAGAGTGTGTTTTCGGCTGATAGAGATGTGAATTATCGTGTTTTGAAAGCCTAGATAACATATTTATATATATAATTGCAAGTTAATGGGCTTTGGTTCTGGGTCTTTATGTTTAGGACTAATTGGGCCTACTTAAAATAATTAAATTGAGCTCAATAACTCTTATTTAATTAAAACATAAAAGTTTATAAAATTAATTTCCCAAAAATAATAATTTTGATCTTTTAAAAACTGGTCGTTTGCCCAAAACCGGGTTCCCGGTTAAAATCAAGCTTGACTCGTAAAATAATTCAAACTCCAACATTTTTAGGAAAATTAAATCATTTTTAATCATATTAGGAAGCCTTGCATAATTTAATCAAAAATAAATATTCTTGTTTTAGTCGTCTCCGGTCTCCTTTCCCTTGCTTATTATCGAATATTCGGGTAAAATCCTTCAATTTCATGATATCGTGTCATATAGTAATTTAATCATGCAATCATGCCTTTAATCATATAAAAAAATATCATGCAAGCATTTAAAATCAATTAGATAAAACAATTAAGCAATTTAAATAATTTTCATGAATGTGGTTTACGTAGGTTTGGTTTTTCGGACGTTACAAATCTTCTTAAATATAATTTCGTCCTCAAAATTTTCCTTGTCTTGGTAATTAAAAAGCTTGGATCCCTTAATCATTTCCCTCTTAACTCTCTTAGCTTAATTCATGCGCTTCATTTTGGTCCTCATAATCTCAAAAAATTGTATTTCTATCCCAAAAGTTTCCAATGTTGTCTCCTAAATCCAGCTCAAGTAGTGCATGCACCCTATTTTCTTCTAACTTCTTCATTAACCCTATCAAATTCTACACAGATTTTAACATTTCCACAGGAAACATGCAACTAATGTTTATATCATGTATCATAAAAGCGTTTAAAAGAATTTTAGCATATAAAACATAAAGCAGTAAAAACTCACATATTTGAGGCATACACAACCATTTGGGGAAAACCTGGCTCTGATACCAACTGAAACGACCTCTATTTTTTTAAAAAAAAACATAAATTTCGAAAATTACCATTCAAATTAAATTAACATTTTCATTGACCAAAATAACTTAACATTTTAAACTTCAAGTGCGTAAAATAAATCTCTAAATCGTTCACTAACCAAAAATCCTACGTCGACCTTTAAAAATATCAATTATCAATAAAATAAAGCCTAAAAATCTCTAATAAAGTCATTAACATAAATCTTTCAAATCTTTTATCTATCAAGCTAGTGCGGAAAATAAAGGTCCCTCGGGAGTATAATGCAACACTCGATCCACTCAATCGTCAGCTCCTTCCAAAATATCATCAAATCCTGCATCATACAAGCCTTATGAGTCTAATGACTCGTCACGTTCTAAACATTAATAGAAAATAATACATATACAATCACCTGCATTTAAAATCATATTTTTATTTAAAATAGCTTTTTGAGCATAAATAAACCATTTAAAATAATTTTAAGAATAAATAAATCTTAAATCGTAAAAATCATTTTACTCATAAAGCTTTCAATTCTTTATCATTTTGGGTGAAGTTTGATAATTGAAAGTAATTAGCTTTTATTCTTTGGTCGACTGATCATTTTTAAGCTCCACATGGCCCATGGGGGTGGGCACTAGGCTCTACCATTTAAATACGATCGTTGGGGTCCCTCTAGGGCTTTATCCCAAACACAGGGTCCCTCTAGGGTCTTGTCCCTCACGATATCCTCAGAAAATCATAAGTTCACTGTTCCTTCTTAAACGGATCCCCCACATAACATATATCATTTGTCACAGTAAATTCACATCTCTCAAAATAATTTTTATTTTTTTTAAAAGCATAAAATATCATAGTTTTCCAAAAATAGCATTTTAACAGTAAAAATTGCACAGTTTTAACATAAATCATAAAATCTCATATTTTCAAAAATCATCATTTAAAATCATAAAATATCATTTAACAAGCATTATGATCCTTTGAGACGCTGTCAAGCTTTTACGTAATTCCCAAGTGCAAAATGACCGTTTGACGTAAAATTTCTTGAGTTTATCGTTTTTTTTACTTTTAATGAATTGGGCTTATCCCAAATAATTATTTAAGCTTAAATCTATTTTTTCGAAATTTTATTCAGCTTAATTCAATGCTTTCTAATTAATTCTTTAATTAACTATTCTGAGGGCGTTTAATTCACGAATAAATTCAAAACTTAATAGTTTCTTCCCAAATTTTAAACATAACTTTTTTATTACTTAAACTACCCTTGTGAGCCATGAACTATCTTTAAATTCGAAATAATGACCCTTGGCTAAACGCCCAGAGCAATCTCCCTATTTACTCAAGCCACGCCCAAGCAACCTCGAGCCAAACCCGAGTTAACCCATCTAGGAACCCTACTGACCAACCCTGACCCAAGGAACCTGATCCTAACTGATAAACATAAAAATTGTACATTAATCAAATGTTTTATAATATAAATTTACAGTTTTTGTTTTATTAAATGTTTAAATATTATATGTTTTATAATAAAATGTATAAAAAATAAGAGGTTGTGTAATTTTAAGTTTTTACTATTTTTACATGTTCGATAAAACAAAAATAACCTTGCCATTGCAAATGGGATTAAGATGATTCTTGGACCTGTAGAAAGTTGATGATAATATCTATAATATTGGTGACAAGCATGAGGTAAAATCTTCTCACAATTGTGATCAAATTAAGGAATAAATAATGTAATGTCCGAGATTTTATATCATGTTAATATGAGATTCTTGATTATGAATTGATATAATTATAGACGGGCTATTAGGAGACCAGATTGGCCAAAACATATGAAGGGTGCAATTTTGAGACAGAATTATTGGCGCCCGAGCGGTAGAAAATAACCGCCCGAGCGCCAATGTGCAACGGGAGCATGCTTCGGGCAGAAGATGTGGCGCCCGGGCGATAGTTTGTGACCGCCCGAGCGCAATTGTGTAATCCGAAGGAGCTCGGACAGAGAATGCCGCGCTCGAGCGGTAGTTTAGCACCGCCCGAGCGCCGACCGAAATTCATGAAAAATAGACACGTATCATTAACCGAACAACTTGATATATATATACGTATATCTTGCTATATTCTTCAAAAACCAGCAGAAGAAATCGAGAAAAGGTTTATGTGAAAGAGTGAAAAATCCTTACGCCTTTATACTTCAATCCGTCCGTCCGAATGGTAATCTGACTTCAGTACTGCAATCCTATCAACGTAGGCTAAAACATGACGTAAGTTTTGCTACGTTTTGACATGCTTTGAAATTATGTCATTGTCAGAATTGAATAGGATTCATATATGATGTTCTTGACATGTTAGACATCATAGAATCGAAGTTAGATTGAGAAACAGACTGATTATGGAATTGTTATGATTTTCTTATTATATTGATTTGAAATCGGACAGATTTAGATTATGAATGAGTTACAGACTATATCGGATATGAGTTATGATTTGTAATTGAGGTCTGTTGATATGATAGTGACGGTGATACTGAAATTGTTCCGTTATACCGTGATTTGAATTGAATCCAGATTAATCAGATTCAGTGTTGAATTGAGAATAGAACATTGATATTATGATTCTCAATATATCGTTTCAGATTTACAGAGACAGTCTTGAGTTTAGAACTGATATTGCTTCAGACCGAGACTACAAACGGAAGGTATAATTCAATGTAGTATTGGGAGATCGACTTGAGTCGGTTTAGACTTGAGTTTCCCTAAAGCACATACTTTATTTTATTGCATTGATTTGATTGATATACTTGTTCTCTTGAATTATAGATAGCAGGTATTAGACGAGTAATCTTGTGACAGAAGTGTCTGATAGTGGTGGGATCGCCACGGGCACATTGCACGATGTCACTAGATGGTGTAGAAATCTTGGGACAGATGTGCCTGATAGTGGCGGGATCGCCACGGGCACATTGCACAATGTCACAAGATAGGATATTGACGATAGAACCACAGTCCATGACGGTTAGGTCAGGACACTGGATGTTTGGTTATATCGACGTGGATAGAACTGGAGTCTTTTCTATTACTGTTGGTCGATATATGAATACCACGTCTGGAAATCGGGATCCCTAGACTAGGATTGAGTCTAGTCTGAGTCGTGGAGTCACGAACATTGTCGACAGTTTGATATTGATTATGTTTCTGATTTTGATACATATTACTGATATTTGTTACATGTTTTTATATTGTTTACATGATTGCATGTTCGTTGAATTATACTGGGATTATATTCTCACCGGAATTATCCGGCTATTGTCTTGTTTGTATGTGTACATGACAACAGGTGGGACAGGATCAGGGTCCAGAAGATGAGGAGAGATCGTGATAGAGTGGAGACTTCGGACTTTGATGTATATAGAGTTTTGACACTTGATATTTAGATGTCGAACCTTACTTTTACTGATTTGTAGACGGTACAGGACTTGTACTTTATTTTATACTGAGTTGTATATTAGTTTGATTTCACTATATTCCGTATTTTAAAAAGGAAAAAAAATTTATGACCCTAATTACTTGATTAGTAAATTGATCCTGATGACGATTAAGAATTGATTAGCGTCCGGGTCCCCACAAATAAAGTTACCAAAGTAGTGACAGTTTTACCATGCTGTAGCATTTTGGCCATGTCTCTCAAATTACTTGGTCAAATGGTTAAAACAAATATCACAACTCAAACAACTCAATTATCTACAAGTTTTGTTTTATGTGGAAAGGAAAATTCGGATGAGAATATTTTCAAAAGTGATGTGTATGATAACTTAATTTCTTGGAACACAAATGAAGACTTTTGTGTAAAAAAATAATATTTTATTTGTGGTTGTCTTCCCAAATTTGACTATAAATAGGGGTGATTTGTAATGTATTGAGATATCCCTCATTTTATGAACAAAAATTTGAGTTCATAATATTTCTCTCTTTATTTTTCCTTTATTCTTCAATTAAATATAATTAGCATATCAATTTCATATTCAAAGTTTTACACTTTGAATAATGAGTAGCTAACTTCCCAGAGTTGAGATGAAAATGTGAAACTTTTCGCATGATAATAAGGTTATTAAAAGGTAAGAATCTATGTTTTATATTATTTAATCATTATTTATTGTTTATGTTATATTTATTTCTTTAAACATTATTATACCCTACTTATAAGTGAGAGTTTTGATTTATTGTTACTATATGTTAAACTAAATTTTTGGAACCATTTAAATGTTAGTCAGGTATTACCAACCATTTAAAGTGGATGCCTTGATTTATTAAATATGAATATATCATAATATTAATTTCTTGGTACCATTTAAATGTTAGTTTGGTTTTACCAACTATTTAAAGTGGGAACCTTAATTTAGTGTTTAAAAATATATATATATATATATATATACAATAAATGTGGGGACCCGAACGCTAATCAAGTTCATAATCGTCATTGGGACAATTTAATCAATTATAATAAACATGGTTTAATTTTTTTTTTAACGTGGAACGTAATGGAAATCATTCTAATATACATATCAGTATTCAAGCACAAGTTTGGTACTATATACAATCATTCAAAACTCAGGTTCAACAACTAGCTATCACGTGTTCAAACCCTATCTACAGCAATGTCAAAGTCCGTGGTCTCCACTCTATTCATGATCTCTCGTCATCTCCTCGACCCTGATCCTGTCCCACCTGTTGTCATGCACACATACAAACACGACAACAGCCGGATAATTTCTGTGAGAATATAATCCCAGTATAAGTCAATGTGGTATTAGGAGATCGACTCAAGTAGGATATACTTGGGTTTCCCTAAATCACATACTTATTGTTATTATATGCATTGATTTGATTATTATATGCAGTTCTATTGATTTATAGGAAGCATGTAATAGATGAGTATTAGACGAGTGATCTTGTGACAGAAGTGCCTGATAGTGGTGGGATCGCCACGGGCACATTGCACGATGTCAATAGATAGTGTGCTGGCGATTGTGCCACATTTTGTGACGGATAGGTCAAGACACTGGATGTTTGGTCTCGGCCAAGAAATCACGGCTTCAACCTTACTGGGATCAACAAAAATAGCGTCTCCGGATATAATGTGACCCTGAAATACTACCTGTTTTAACCAAAACTCGCATTTCGACAGTTTAGCATACAATTTCTCAGCTCTCAATGTTTTCAACACAGTTCTCAGATGTTCTGCATGCTCAATCATATTCTTGGAATAAATCAGAATGTCATCAATGAATATGATTACAAACTCATCAAGATATCTCTGAAAGACACGGTTCATCAATCTCATAAATACAGCCGGTGCATTCGTCAAACCAAACGGCATGACAATAAATTCATAGTGTCCATACCTGGTTCTGAATGCTGTCTTTGAGATATCAGAATCCCTGACTCTCAGCTGATGGTATCCAGATCTTAAATCGATCTTGGAATACATTGAAGAACCCTACAACTGATCAAACAAATCATCAATGCGAGGCAAGGGATATTTGTTCTTTACCGTTGCTTTGTTCAGTTGCCGGTAATCGATACAAAGCCTCATCGAACCATCTTTTTTTCTCACAAACAGTACTGGAGCACCCCAAGGAGATACACTCGGTCTGATATACTCCTTGGCCAGTAAATCCTCCAACTGTTCTTTCAACTCTTTCAACTCAATCGGTGTCATTCGGTATGGAGCTCTAGATATCGGAACTGTACCTGGCATCAACTCAATGCTGAAGTCTATCTCTCGAATCGGAGGTAAACCAGGAATCTCATCTGGGAAGACATCAGCAAACTCACACACCACTGGCAAGTCCGCCAATGATGGACTCGATTTCAGTAAATCAACTGAATAGACAAGGAATCCATCCGCTCCTTTCTGCAATAATCGAGTCATATTCATAGCAGATATCAAAGGAATTCTGGTTCAAGAACCCTTACCATAAAATTTCCACTCATCAGCCATCTCCGGTCTGAATCTTACAATCTTGTGGAAACAATCGACTGTATCCCTGTACTTGGTCAACATATCGATACCGATAATACAATCAAAATCAGATATCCCCAGCACAATACAGTCTAACTCAATCTCATGGCCATCATACTGCAGTATACAAGATCTAACAGACTTCACTGATATCAAACATGTCCCCAACGGAGAAGAGACAAACACTACCGCAGACAATGACTCAATAGGCAATGCATGACTCAATGCAAATTTCTAAGAAATAAATATATGTGATGCACCAGTATCAATCAATACATAAGCAAGATAACCAGAAATAAAATAGTTACCTGCCACAACGTCATCTGGTGCATCCTAAGCCTGCTCCTCAGTCAAAGCGAACACTCTGGCCTGCTGTCTTGGAGGCTGTCCAACTGTCTGACTACCTCCTGGCCTCGGCTGTGACTGAGCTGGGGCTGGCTGGAAAAAGTGCACTACAGACGGTGGTCGTCTACCAGTCTGAGCTACTGATCCAGATGACTCGGCACCCTGGGATCCATGAGAACCTCTCTGGGGACATACTCTCGCAAAGTGTCCCTGTTGCCTACAAATACGGCAACTGCCAAACCCTCCTGGGCACTGCTCTGTGGAATGCTTCCCTCCACAAGTGCTGCAATAAGGTCTTGTATAAATCTGGCCCTGACCAGTCTGTCTCGAGCCACTAGAACTGGATGAACTGCTTCCACATCTCTTAAACTGCTTCCCTTTATCTTTCAAGAAGTCTTTCTTTCCACTACCACTGCCACTCTCAAATCGAGAAGGTGGTTGCTCTGGTCTCGGTGCTGGAGGCGCAAATGAAGCTCCTATCTGTCTCATCAGACCGGTTTTTGCTCCCTTGGCTCGGTTCAAGGCATCAGTAAAATTTTTTGGCCTCTCGGTATTCACCAAGGTAAAGATTTCAGGATTCAGGCCATTAATGAATTGATCAGCAATGGCCTCGTCATTTCCGGCCACATGTAGAGCAAACCGCAACAAGGTCGAGAACTTGGCCACATACTCCTCAATGTTTAGCTGATCCTGTCTCAAATTGGCAAATTCGGCTCCCTTGTCCTTCCTGTACGACACTGGAAAGAACCTCTGATAAAATTCAGTTCTAAAAATATTCCAGGTAATAGTCGTAAATCGATGCTCCAATGCCTTCTTAGTCGTGATGCACCAGTTCTTTGCAACGTCGTGTAACTGGTGCCCTATCAGTTTCACTCTCCTCTCATCGATGTAATTTAGGGACTCAAACAGCATCTCAATGTCGTCTAGTCAACTCTCACAATCCACTGAAGTATCGGTACCTTTAAGAGTTGGTGTATGGAATGACTGAAATCTTTTCAATAATGTCTCCATCGGAGTGGCTGTAACGTCCATTGGAGGATTCGAAGTACGACCCTGTTCTGGTATTCTTCTCGAAGGTATATCTGCTAATCAAAAGAATTAGTAATCCCAAACAATAATTATATTTCAGTCCTCCTGCGATCATCTTACTGCTGATCTAGAATCGGTGCTGATTCATTCTCAATAAAACATATTACCATATCACATCAGATAAGCAAGTAACATGTATTAAAGCAGTAAGACATGCTAGCATTCAAAAGCAGGAAATAAAACTCAATCAACCCCGCTCACTAGCTCCTATCTCAATCTAAAGGATCTATCGCTCTGATACCACCTGTTGTGGGGACCCGGACGCTAATCATACTCTTAATCATTATTGGGACAATTTAATCAATTATAATAAACAGGGTCTAATTTTTTTTTTAAATGCGGAATGTAATGGGATTCAATCTAATATACATATCATTATTAAAGTACAAATCTTGTACTATATATACAATCATTCAAACTAAGGTTTTACAACTAAATGTCAAGTGTCCAAACCCTATCTCTAGTCCAAGTCCGTAGTCTCCACTCTAATCACGATCTCTCTTCATCTCCTCAACCCTGAACCTGTCCCACCTGTTGTCAAGCACACATACAAACACGACAACAGCCGGATAATTCCGGTGAGAAGTACATCCCAGTATAAATCAACGAAACATGCAATCATATGATAAATATAAAAGCATGAACAGATAACAGCATCATGTATCAAAATTTAGAACATAATCAATATAAAACTGTCAATCGTACCTGTGACTCCATGATTCAGACTAGTCTCAATCCTAGTCTAGGGATCCCGGTTTCCAGACGTTGGCATTCCTATATCGACCAACAGTAATAGAAGAAACTCCAATTCTATCCACGTCGATATAACCAAACATCCAGTGTCTTGACCTATCCGTCACAGACTTTGGCACTATCGCCAGTTCACTATCCTGTGACATCGTGCAATGTGCCCGTGGCGATTCCACCACTATCAGGCACTTCTGTCACAAGATCAATCGTCTAATACTCATATAATATGTGCTTTCTATAAATCAATAGAACAAGCATATCAAATCAAATCAATGCATATAATAACAATAAGTATGTGATTTAGGGAAACTCAAGTATATCCTACTCGAGTCATTTTCCCGATACCACATTGACTTATACCTTTCTTTCGTAATCTCGGTCTAAAGAATTGGAAGTTCTGAATTCAAGACTGTCTCTGTCAATCTGAAATGACATTTCGAGAATAATAATATCAACATTCCATTCCCAATTCAATACTGAATCTGATCAATTTGAATATAATTCAAATCAACGGCATAACGGCACAATCCCGATATCCCCGTCAGTACAATATCAACAGATATCAATTACAAATCATAACCAATAGTCGAAATAATCCATGATCGTAGAAATTTGAATAATTTCAATCCAATATCTGAAAAATCATAACAATTGCATAAACGGTCTGTTCTTCGATCTGACTTCAAATATACGATTACTGATATCGCAAGAACACCTTATATGAATCATATCTAATTCTTTTAATCTCCTAATTTCAAATCATGTCAGAAATCAATAAAAATTACGTCCTGTTGTAGCCGTTGACGAGAGGATCACAGAACTGTGTTCGGATTAAAAATCGGATCACCGGTACATGCAAAATCGCAATTCTATTATCAAATGAAGCTTGAGAGAAATTTTCTGGAAAGTCTCGACTCTTTCTTCCTGTAGATGCCGAGGGAGATGAGAATATATATTTCAAGCAAGCATGGTATGCCAAGTGTCCCACTCAAGCCAATATTGCACTTTAGAACCTGAATTCTTCACTATTTGCAATTTGGTCCTCAAAACTCTTTTTAATTCCATTTCAATCCTCATTAATTACAAAAATCGTGGAATTTAATTCATCATTCCAAAATTCGTAAATTAAATAATCTCGGATTAAAATGATATAATCTCGGGCCTTACATTAAATACTTGACAACATTTATAAGTTTTGGTATATGTTATATACTTATAATATAATAAATTATAACATAATATATATATGATTATTTAATATATTAGAACCATTTTATTAAGTGGATTTCAATAATATTCATTAATTTTAACTTTATTAAAATACCAAGAGTGGATCCTTTAATCTCAACTACTTAAATTAAAATTTTAACAATTAAAAATCATTAATTAAAGATTCAAACAATTAAAAGAAAAAAACAAAAACAAAACAAAAAGACATTGTAATGGACTTGTAATTAACTTAGCTTCCCTGTGGATACGATATCGGACTCATCGAATTATACTACTTGTGGATAACCAACTCTTGGGAGTGCAACGATCAAAGTTGCATCATGTTTTTGGCGCCGTTGCCGAGGAATTATAATTTAATTTCAGGTCTATTTAATTTTGTTTATAATTTGTTTTTCTTTCTTTGAATTTTTATTGCTTTTGTGTGTTTTTCTTTTGCATTTGCATGAGCGTTTGGTCATGTACACTTAGTGATCGACTCATTCGAAATAACCCTTTATTTTCACAAAACATTGCGGAAGAACCTATTCAAGAAAATGAATATTAAATTCAATCTCAACATGATCATGATAGACGAAGAACACTTAGAGATCACATGAATCCTACACGTACTAGTGCACCTTCATGTATAGCTTTTCTCCCTGACGTATCTCATTTCAATTTTAAGCCTGGTATTATCAAACATTTACCCAACTTTCATGGCTTAGATTCTGAAAATCCATACATGCATTTACGAGAGTTTGAAGAATTGTGCCACACATATAATGATCTAAATTGTAGCATGAACACCATTCGACTTAAGATTTTTCCTTTTTCTTTAAAAGATAAAGCTAAAACTTGGCTACAAAATCTTAGATCGGGATCCATTTGAACTTGGGATGAATTGCAACAACAATTTTTGAATAAGTTTTTCTCATCTCATAGAACAAATTCTTTCAAAAGGCAAATAATTATTTTCACTCAAAAACAAGGAGAAACTTTTTATCAGTGTTGGGATAGATACAAAGAATTTCTTAATCTTTGTCCACATCATGGTTTTGAAATTTGGAGATTTGTTTCTCAATTTTATGAAGGCTTGACACCTAAAGATAGGCAAATGGTTGAATTTATGTGTAATGGTACATTTGAAGATAAAGATCCAAACGAGACAATCGAGTATCTCGATTCATTAGCTGAAAATGGTCGAAATTGGGACACTATAGGTACAATCGAACCATCAAACAAGATTCAATTTCCCACATCTGGTGGATGTATGTACACCCTCAAAGATGAACATGATCTCCAAGCTAGATTTACCTCTTTGGCAAGAAAAGTTGAGGCACTTGAATTGAAAAAGAATGGTCAATTAAAATCTACTCAAGAAATTTTGTGTCACATCTGTGACACAAGTGATCATTCTACAAAAAATTGTCCCATTTTTCCCACTTTTAAAAGATGTCTCCATGAACAAGCCAATGTTTTGAACAATTTCAAAAGGCCAAATTTTGAACCACTTTCTCAAAGTTACAATCCAGGTTGGCGAAATCATCCAAATTTTAGTTGGAAGAATGAAAATGCTGCACAATTTTCAAAACCACATTTCCAAAATCAACAAAATTTTCAAAATTATGCACCTTATGTTCCTCCACCTAAAAGAAATTTGGAAGAACATTGAATTCTTTCATTGCAAAGCAAGAGTCTATCAATACTCAAACTGCTCAAACCATGACAGATTTGAAAGATACTCTTGCTAAATTTGCATCCGCACTTAATGTTCATGAAAAAGGTAAATTTCCTTCACAACCTCTGCCTAATCCCAAGGATCATCATTCACAAAATGGAACTTCTGGAACTCAACCGATGGATCAGGTAAAATCTGTTATTACCCTTCGAAGTGGTAATGTTGTGGAAAAATCCATTCTTGAACCTTGTGAAGATGATGATAAATTAACTCCAAAGGTTAAGGAAGTAGAACCCATAACTTGCGAAGAGGAGGTTCAACAGACAGTGTCACCACCATTCCCTCATGCATTGAAAAATACAAAAAAATCAAATTTGAATTCTGATATATAAGATATTTTTAAACAAGTAAAAGTTAATATTCCTTTATTAGATGCAATAAAAAAGGTACAATCATATGCCAAATTTTTGAAAGACTTGTGCACTGTAAAAAGAAAATTGAATGTGAAAAAGAAAGAATTTTAACCGAACAAGTAAGTGAAATCATTCAAAATAATAATACATTGAAATACAAAGACCCTGGTTATCCTACTATTTCATGTATTATTGGAGAACGAAAGATTAAAAAAGTCTTGCTTGATCTTGGAGCTAGTGTGAATTTACTTTCATATTCATTTTATCAAGAACTCAATCTAGGCGAGTTAAAACCTACTTCGGTAACACTTTTACTTGCTGATAGATCTGTTAAAGTGCCAAGATGTATGGTAGAAGACGTGTTTGCCCAAGTTGATAATTTTGTATATCCTGTCGATTTCATTGTAATAGATACACAACCTATCGAAGATTGTAATGCAATTCCTGTAATTTTGGATCGTCCATTTCTAGTAACTTCTAATGGTTTTATAAATTGCAGGAATGGAATAATGAATTTGTCATTTGGCAACATTATCTTGGAGCTTAATGTTTTTAATCTTTGTAAGCAACCACATGACAAAGGAGATGAAAGTGAAGTTGAAAATCTTATTGAAACCCTTGTGGAAGAAAATATTCAAGAAAGGAGTACTCGTGACCAATTAGATATTTGTTCAATTGATACTGTTAAAGAAAATATTGAAATTGATCTTGATGATTTTATCAGGTATCACTCGTTACTAGGATCAGAGAAAGAATTTGAGGCAAAATATGGAAATAAAGACGAACCACCCATATTGGAGTTAAAACCCTTAACAGAAGAATTTAAATATGCATTTCTTGGAGAAGATGAAACATATCCGGTGGTAATTTCTTCCAAACTAGCAAGTGAACAAGAAGGTAAATTAGTTGATATGCTTAAAAGACATAAAAATGCAATTGGTTGGACACTAAAAGATCTCAAGTGCATTAATCAACTAATTTGCACTCACAAAATTCACTTAGAAGAAAATGCTAAAACATTTCAACAACCACAAAGGAGATTAAATCCACACATGAAAGAAGTTGTGAAAACTGAAGTTCTCAAAATACTTGTTGTTGGAATAATCTACTCTACTTGTGAAATTAAGTGGGTAAGCCCAATACAAGTAGTTCCAAAAAAATCTGGCATCACAGTGATAAAAAATGAAAAAGGTGAATTGTTAACAAGTCGAGTCCCATCTAGTTGACGGATGTGTATTGATTATAAAAAATTAAATGACGCCCCTAGAAAAGATCATTTTCTATTACCATTTTTTTATCAAATTTTAGAAAAAGTAGATGGTCATCCCTACTACTGTTCTTGACGGATTATCAAGCTATTATCAAATTCCTATTGCACTCGAAGATCAAGATAAAACCACATTCACACGTCTTTTTGGAACATTTGCATTCAGAAGGATGCCATTGGGATTATGCAATGCCCATCAACATTTCAAAGATGTATGCTAAACGTTTTTAGCGACATGGTTGAAAATTGTTTGAAGATTTTAATGGATGATTTAACTGTTTTTGGGAATACATTTGATAATTGTCTTTAAAATTTGGAAAAAGTTTTAAAAAGATGCGAGGAAAAATGTCTTATTTTAAATTGGGAATTACATGATTACTTCGGGGATTGTTTTGGGACATGTCGTGTCATCTCATGGAAATGAAGTTGATAAAGCAAAAGTTGATGTCATTGCCAATTTACCCTCTCCAAAAATCATTAAAGAAATTCGCTCATTTTTGGGACATGCTGGATTTTATAGGAGGTTTATATAGGACTTTAGTTTAATCTCTAAACCCATTTGTAACCTCTTAACAAAAGACACTACATTTGAGTGGACTCAAGAATGTCAAAATGCTTTTGATAAAATCATTCGACATTTAACATCAGCTCCTATCATGCAACCTCCTGATTGTTCTTTACCATTTGAAATAATGTGCGATGCGAGTGATTATACAATCGGTGCAGTATTGGGTCAAAGAATAAACGGTAAGCATTATGTGATATATTATGCAAGTAGAACTTTAAACAATGCTCAAATGAATTACTCCAGAACTGAAAAGAACTGAAATGCCCGAATGTTTAAAAAAAATAAAAAAAAGTTACTGTTCACAGTTACTATTCAAGCGCTGCGGCGCTAGAATAGTGGCGCCTAGGCGCTAGAGCTACGAAAATTTGGCGTCGAGGCGCTAAAAAATGGTGCTGCGGCGCTACAGATGCGAAAATTCATTTTTTAAGCTCACTTTGACTTCCACGATTAATTCACCAATTATTTTCTTTCTTCTCCACGCAAATCCTCATCCATCTCCTTTCATTTTCTAAATTTCTTCTTCAATCTATGGGAGATTTGTTCAAGAAAATTATGAAATGAAGTTAGATTTGTGATCCTCGTCACGTGCTTCACAAAAATGTAAGTTTTTCCGATTTTTGTTCAGGTTTGGAAATGGGTTGAAGTTTAGAATTGGTATTTGAGTTGATATTTTAGATATTAAGATGTTGTATTTGATTTGGTTTGAATTTAAAATGGATATGAGCATGGTTTCTTGTTTCTATGCAAGATCAGTTTTTATGCCTATTGTATTTCGGGTATATGGGACAGTTATATTTGGATTTTGATGTTATGGTCTTCATCAAACTTGCACAGCATCAAGTATCTTCGATTTGGTTCAAGAACCACTCAGTTCCATGTAGCAGTGAAAGAGATATGCTATGTATACTAATCCTGGTCTAGAATCCAGAGTTTGTTTCCATGTCTTCTGTTTATTCGAATTCTGATATTTATTGATTAAGATTCTTGATTTGGTGTTCAATGAAAATTATAGAATATTGTCTTGTCTTCGAAATGATACCAAATTGGCTTGATTTCATTGGATATTGAGGAAGTTATGCTCAAAATACTAAAGTGTGTCAGAAATGAATTGACACATAATTCGTGGGAATGATGTTGTATATTTCATATTATAAACGACTGAGTAAACCACTTTATTTGACAAAACTTTGTGAAGAACAATTGTTGGGATTTGAGTTTTCTTGCATATCCAATTTGCGGATATTGATTTGAAGCAATATTGAATTAATTATGAATTTTTTATAGAAACTTCTCTGTTTCGATAGATGATCCGAGTTCTTGAGTTATAGTAGAATTCAGAGGTTCGAGACTTCTCAACTACACCTTTCGATAACCTTTTAGTAATATTTGAAAGTATGTTATGGTCAGTAGTATACGAGGTAAAAGTATCATTTTTTATTTTAATTTGAAAATTCTATGGCTCGATGAAAAACTTGTTATTTGATGATGATTGTTGTCTTGAGATTATGATATTGATTTGCATCATTACATTGCATATTGAGCCACTTGTCGATTCAGATTTGATATGGCGGAGGTCGCCTTGATTTATTGATTTTTTGGACGTATGTGGCTATAGTTGAGTTGGCATAGTGTATGCGGAGGTCGCTTCTATGGCCTGAACACTCTCTATAGGCGCACCATAGTCTTGGGATTGTAGAACACAACACCACACCCTGAGCGGATGAGTAGGTGGATGTTGCTGGGGGATTCTCTTCTCTTGGGTACCTATGACCAAATGATTCACTTGATCTTGAGATTTATTGATAGCCCACAGCTTCTGATCATGCATTGCATTATATTGCATCTTTATGAATTTATATGAACTATTTTGAAAATTAAATTCTCATATGTTATTGATTGTATCATACTGGTTTTATACTGACCGGCACGTCGGCTACCTCTTTTTTTCATGTTCTTGACGGTAGGTGAGGCGAGGCTTGGGATGCCAGAGTCCAGCTCCAAGCGAGGAGATACGAGTTAGAGTGGGATTCTCGGGTCTTAGGAGCTATTTGATGATGTTTGGATTACTTTGGTTCACTACTTTATTTTGGCATGTTAAAATTTATATTTCAAACATTTGTGACCTTTAAATTATTTTGACTATGTTTGTGTCGGTTTGTGAACCATAGATTATGTGTTTTACTCAATTGTTAGGTTTGTTATATTATAGTTATTAATATTAGATGTCGGACCCGGGGGCACACAAGAACTACTTGCTGTAATATTTGCATTAGATAAATTTCGATCTTATTTGATTGGATCAACGACTATTGTGTTTACTGATCATTCTACTATTAGATATTTATTTACCAAACAGGATGCAAAGCCACGACTGATACGATGGATTTTGTTGCTCCAAGAATTTGGCATTGTGATCAAAGATAAAAAAAGAACCGAGAATGTCGTAGCCGATCAATTATCGAGACTAGTAACAGGATCATCTTGTGAAATGACAACAATTAACGATAAAAATTCCTTTTAAACTTAAATAAATATTTTTTTTAAAATTTAAATAAATGCACGTGTTTTACGTGTACTGATTTTGGGTTCTACATTTACCTTTCTTGCCAAATTGCATAACTCCCTTGAGGGGAGATATTTTAATGAAAACATGGTCACCAACCTCGAATGCCAAAGGTCGACGTTTCACATCGGCATAACTTTTCTGTCTAGACTGAGTGGTCTTCATTTTCTCTTGGATCTGCTACAACATCTGATGTCTGTTGAACAAACTCTGGGCCCAATACAAAGGAGATCGGCACTTCCTTCCAATACAAGAGGTAATACAAAGGAGATCGGAAATTCCTTCAATATAAATCTTCATAGGGTGCCATGGTGATTGAAGACTAGTAGTTGTTATTATACGTGAACTCGACAAGAGGTAATTTTGAATCCCAACTACAAGGAAAATCAATTATATAGGCCTTCAGCATATCCTCAAGAATTTGAATAACCCTTTCTTATTGCCCATCACTTTGAGGATGATAGGCCGTACCTAAAGGACAATTTCGTTCTCAAGGTTCTATGTAAACTCTTCCAAAACTCAGATGTAAACCTTGGATCACGATCTGAACTATAGACAATAATATCCCATGAAGTCTCACAATCTCTTTGACATAAGCCTCAACATATTGATTAATAGAATTTGTCGTCTTGACAAGGAGAAAATGTGATGACTTGGTTAATTGATCCACGATCACCCAAATAGAATTAAAGCCCTTCTGGGTCCTTGGCAACCCAACAACAAAATCGATGGTGATGTGTTCCCATTTCCATTGCGGTATAGGTAAGGATTGCAACGATCTCGCCGGCCTCTGATGCTCAATTTTAACCTGCTGACAGGTTAGACATTCAGAAACAAATAATATGATATCTTTCTTCATACCTGGCCACCTGTAAAGGCGTCGAATATCATGGTACATCTTGGTACTACTAGGGTGTACCAAAAATGGCGCTCTATGAGCTTCAATGAATGTCATCACCCAAAGGAACACATATCCTACCTCGAAAGGTCAATAAACCGTCAAGATTCAACCCAAACTCATAAACCCTTGTTAATTCACTCTTTCTCTTCACCTCTAATAATTGATTATCAAACTGTTGTTCCTTCAAAATTATATCAAACAAAGTTGAGCGAAGAACCAATACAGATAATTGAGCTACTGTACCTGGAGAAACCAGAGTTATCTCATTTCTTTGCAAATCAAGCAAAAATGGTTTCTGAATCATGGAACCTAATAAAGAACTCGACTTGCGACTCAAAGCATCTGCAACCACATTAGCTTTACCAGGACGATAGTTGATGGTGCAATCATAGTCCTTCACCAGTTCCAACCATCTCCGCTATCGCATATTCAACTCTTTCTTTAAAAATAAATAAATCAAACTTTTGTGATGCATAAAAATTTCACCCTTCTCACCATAGAGATAGTGCCGCCAAATCTTTAAGGCAAAAACCACAGCCGCCAATTCCAAGTCATGAGTGGGATAATTTTCTCGTAGTCCTTCAACTGACGAGAAGCATAAGCTATCACTTTCCCACACTGCATCAGTACGGCACCTAACCCTTACTTTGAAGCATCTTTATACACAAAAAAATCCTCAGTACCACAAGGAAGTACTAACACAGGGGCAGAAGTCAACTTATCTTTAAGTGCTTGGAATGATTGTTGGCACTCTAGGGTCCATTCGAACTTATAGACATCTTTGTCAAACTCGTCAGTGGCAATGCTATCTTTGAAAAATCCGCTATGAACCGTCTATAATATCCTGCCAACACAATAAAACTTCTAACCTCTGTAACTGTCTTTGGAATGGACCATTGCTTATTGGACTCAATCTTCGATGGATCCACCGATATTCCCTCTTCCGAAACGATATGGCCCAAAAACGCCACCCTCTCTAACCAGAATTCGCATTTCTCTAACTTAGCATATAACTTTTTATCCCTCAATAGCTGCAACACATTCCTCAAATGCTCACTATGAAGGTCTCGTGTCTTATAGTAGATCAAAATGTCATCAATAAAAACAATGACAAAGTTATCCAAAAACGGCTTAAAGACACGATTAATTAAATCCATGAAAACTGAAGGAGCATTGGTTAGCCCAAAAGACATCAACAAAAATTTATAATGACCATACCTCGTTCTGAAAGCAGTCTTCGGTATATCCCCCTTTTTCACCTTTAACTGATGATACCAGACCGGAGATCAATTTTCAAGAACACTACTGCTCCTTGCAATTGATCAAAAAGGTCATCAATCAGTGGCAAAGGATATTTGTTTTTAACAATTACCTTGTTTAGTTCTCGATAGTCAATACATAATATCAAAGATCCATCTTTCTTTTTCACAAATAAAACTGGAGCTCCCCATGGCGAGGAACTAGGGCGAATGAAACCTTTAACTAATATCTCCTGCAATTGATTCTTCAATTCTTTTGTAATGCCCGAGATCTTTATTCTGTTAATCTGCGATTATTGATTATGAATTAATGTGATTATAGACGGAAAGGAACAGACCGGGGAAAACAAAAGAAGTCATGTTATGTGCGAGGACTGAACCCCTAGCGCATATGCACGACCAAGCATTGCGCATATGCACGAGGCAGGCAGAGAAACTCGCGCATATGCGCGACCAGGACCCGCGCATATGCGCGAGCATGGCAGAGAACCTCGCGTATATACGCGAAGAGAGGATGCGCATATGCGCGAGCAGAGGAAATCTGGATTGCCGAGACAAGTAGGTCTCGCACATATGCGCCGAGGAATGTTGCGCATATGCGCGAGACGTGTTGCACAAAGATAAAGCTATTTGGTCCTCAACATGCATATTTAAAATGCATATTCCTTCCTTCAGTTGGACATCAAGAAAGAAACAGAGAGAAGCTCTTGAGAGTTTCAAGCTTTCCTTTTTGAAATTTGAATCTTGCGCAAGATCCGTCCGTCTGATTTTCAATCTGAATTGAGTACTGTGTTCCTCTCAACAAAGGCTTCACACATACGTAAGTTCTATTATGTTTCATTATGATTTGAAAATCTGATATGGAAAAAATCCTGATATGACTGATATTATCTATTCCTGAGATTGTTGTAATTGTATAATCGAAACAGGATTGAAGAACGGATACCGTATGAAATTATTATCATTTTGATAAACATAAAAATTGTACATTAATTTTATGTTTTATAATATAAATATATAGTTTTTGTTTTATTATAGGTTTTATAATAAATTGTATAAAATATAAGTTGTTGTGTAATTATAAGTTTTTACTATTTTTTACAGGTTCAATAAAACAAGAATAAACTTGGCGTTGCAAATGGGATTATTATGATTCTTGGACCTGTAGAAAGTTGATGTTAATATCTACAATATTGGTGGCAAGCATGAGATAAAAATCCTCTCACAATTGGGATGAAATTAAGAAACAAATAAAGTTACCAAAGGAGTGGCAGTTTTACCATGCTCTAGTATTTTGACAATATCTCTTAAATTACTTGGTCAAATGGTTTGAAAAAAATACCACAACTAGACAACTCAATTATCCACATGTTTCTTTTTATGCGAAGAAGCAAATTTGGAGAAGAAGATTTTCAAAAGTGACGTGTAATATAATATAATATCTTGGAATACCAATGAAGACTTATGTATAAAAAAATAATATTATATTTGTGGTTGTCTCCCCAAATTTGGCTATAAATAGGGGTGGATTGTAATGAATTGAGATATCCCTCATTCTATGAACAAACCTTTGAGTTCATAATATTTATCTCTATATTTTTCCTTTATTTCTTCATTTAAATATAATTAGCATGTTAATTTCATATTCAAAGTTTTACACTTTGAATAATGAATAGCTAACTTCCTAAAGTTGAGATGAAAAGGTGAAACTCTTGGCATGATAATAAAGTTACTAAAAGGTAAGAATCTATGTTTTATATTATTTAATCATTATATATTGTTTATGTTATATTTATTTTTTTAAGCATTTTTATACCCTACTTATAAGTGGGAGTTTTGATTTATTGTTGCTATATGTTACACTAAATTCTTGGAACCATTTAAACGTTAGTTTGGTATTTCCAACCATTTAAAGTGGATGCCTTGATTTATTATATATTAATATATTATAATATTAAATTACTTGGAACCATTTAAATGTTTGTTTGGTTTTACCAACCATTTAAAGTGGGAACCTTGATTTACTATATATAATTATATCATAATAATAATTTCTTGGTACCATTTAAATGTTAGTTTGGTTTTACCAACCATTTAAAGTGGGAACCTTGATTTAGTGTTTACAAATATATATATAGCACAATAAATACTTGATAATATTTATAAGTTTTGGTATATATTATATACTTATAAGATAATAATATATAACATAATATAAATATGATTATTTAATATATTTGAACCATTTTATTAAGTGGATTTCAATAATGTTCGTTAATGTTAACTTTATTAAAATACAAAGAGTGGATCCTTTAATCTCAACTACTTAAATTAAAATTTGAACAATTAAAAATTACCAATTAAAGATTCAAACAACTAAAAAAAATAAAAATAAAAAGACATTGTAGTGGACTTGTAATTACCTTAGCTTCCATGTGGATACGATATTCGGACTCACCGAATTATACTACTTGTGGACAACCTGCTCTTGGGAGTGCAACAATCAAAGTCGCAACAAGTTTTTGGCGCCGTTGCCGGGGAAGTATAATTTAATTTTAAGTCTATTTAATTTTGTTTATATTTTATTTTTCTTTATTTGAATTTTTATTGCTTTTGTGTGTTTTTATTCTTTTGCATTTGCATTTGCATGAGCATTTGGTCACGTACACTTAGTGGTCGACTCATTCGAAATGACCCTTTATTTTTACAAAACATGGCGGAAGAACTTATCCAAGAAAATGAAGATGAAATTCAATCTCAACATGATCATGATAGACGAAGAACACTTAGAGATCACATGAATCCTACACGTACTAGTGCACCTTCATGTCTAGTTTTTCCCCCTGATGCATCTCATTTCAATATTAAGCCTGGTATTATCCAACTTTTACCCAATTTTCATGGCTTAAATTCTGAAAATCCATACATGCATTTACGAGAATTTGAAGAAGTGTGCAACACATATAATGATCTAAATTGTAGCATGAACACCATTCGACTTAAGCTATTTCGTTTTTTTTTTAAAAGATAAAGATAAAACTTGGCTACAAAATCTTAGATCGGGATCCATTCGAACTTGGGATGAATTGCAAAAACAATTTTTGAAAAAGTTTTTTCCATCTCATAGAACAAATTCTTTCAAAAGGCAAATCATCACTTTCACTCAAAAACAAGGAGAAACTTTTTATCAGTGTTGGGATAGATACAAAGAATTGCTTAATCTTTGTCCACATCATGGTTTTGAAATTTGGAGATTTGTTTCTCAATTTTATGAAGGCTTAACACCTAAAGATAGGCAAATGGTTGAATTTATGTGTAATGGAACATTTGAAGATAAAGATCCAAACGATGCAATTGAGTATCTCGATTCATTAGCTTAAAATGCTCAAAATTTGGACACTATAGGTACAATCGAACCATCAAACAAGATTCAATCTCCTACATCCGGTGGAAATATGTACACTCTCAAAGATGAACATGATCTTCAAGCTAGATTGACCTCTTTGGCAAGAAAAGTTGAAGCACTTGAATTGAAAAAGAATAGTCAATTAAAATCTGTTCAAGAAATTGCGTGTCACATCTGTGATACAAGTGATCGTTTTACAAAAGATTGTCCCACTTTGCCCTCTTTTAAAGAATGTCTCCATGAACAAGCCAATGTTTTGAACAATTTCAAAAGGCCAAATTTTGAACCATTTTCTCAAAATTACAATCCAGGTTGGCGAAATCATCCAAATTTTAGTTGGAGGAATGATAATGCTGAACAATTTTCACAACCACATTTCCAAAATCAACAAAATTTTCAAAATTATGCACCTTATGTTCCTCCACCTAAAAGAAATTTGGAAGATACATTGAATTCTCATTGAAAAGCAAGAGTCTATCAATACTCAAACTGCTTAAACCATGACAGATTTGAAAGATACTCTTGCTAAATTTGCATCTGCACTTAATTTTCATGAAAAAGGTAAATTTCCTTCACAACCTCTGCCTAATCCCAAGGATCATCATTCACAAAATGGAACTTCTGGAACTCAACCGATGGATCAAGTAAAATCTGTTATTACCCTTCGAAGTGGTAATGTTGTGGAAAAATCCATTCTTGAACCTTGTGAAGATGATGATAAATTAAATCCAAAGGTTAAGGAAGTGGAACCCATAACTTGCGAAGAGGAGGTTCAACAGACAGTGTCACCACCATTCCCTCATTCATTGAAAAATACAAAAAAATCAAATTTGAATTCTGATATATATGATATTTTTAAACAAGTAAAAGTTAATATTCCTTTATTAGATGCAATAAAACAGGTACCATCATATGCCAAATTTTTGAAAAACTTGTGCACTGTGAAAAGAAAATTGAATGTGAAAAATAAAGCATTTTAAGCCAAACAAGTAAGTGCAATCATTCAAAATAATAATACTTTGAAATACAAAGACCTTGGTTGTCCTACTATTTCATGTATTATTGGAGAACGAAAGATTAAAAAAGCCTTGCTTGATCTTGGAGCTAGTATGAATTTACTTCCATATTCAGTTTATCAAGAACTCAATCTAGGCGAGTTAAAATCTACTTCGGTAACACTTTTACTTGCCGATAGATCTGTTAAAGTTCCAAGAGGTATGGTAGAAGACGTAATGGTTCAAGTTGATAACTTTGTATATCCTGTCGATTTCATAGTTTTAGATACACAACCTATCGAAGCTTGTAATGCAATTCCTGTAATTTTGGGTCGTCCATTTTTAGCAACTTCTAATGCTCTAATAAATTGCAGGAATGGAATAATGAAGTTGTCATTTGGTAACATGACCTTGGAGCTTAATGTTTTTAATCTTTGTAAGCAACCACATGACAAAGGAGATGAAAGTGAAGATGAAAATTTTATTGAAACTCTTGTGGAAGAAAACATTCAAGAAGGGAGTACTCGTGATCAATTAGATATTTGTTCAATTGAAACTGTTAAAGAAAATTTTGAAATTGATCTTGATGATTTTATCAGGTATCACTCGTTACCAGGATCAGAGAAAGAATTTGATGCAAAATATGAGAACAAAGACGAATCACCCATGTTGGAGTTAAACCGTTGCCAGAAGAATTGAAGTATGCATTTCTTGGAGAAGATGAAACATATCCGGTGGTAATTTCTTCCAAACTAGAAAGTGAACAAGAAGGTAAATTAGTTGATATGCTTAAAAGACATAAAAATGCAATTTGTTAGACACTAAAAGATCTCAATTGCATTAATCCACTAATTTGCACACACAAAATTCATTTAGAAGAAAATGCTAAAACATCTCAACAACCACAAAGGAGATTAAATCCACACATGAAAGATATTGTGAAAACTGAAGTTCTCAAACTACTTGATGTTGGGATTATCTACCCTATTTCTGATAGTTAGTGGGTAAGCCCAACACAAGTAGTTCCAAAAAAATCTGGCATCACAGTGATAAAAAATGAAAAAGGTGAATTGTTAACAAGTCGAGTCCCATCTAGTTGGCGGATGTGTATTGATTATAGAAAATTAAATGACGCCACTAGAAAAGATCATTTTCCATTACCATTTTTGGATCAAATTTTAGAAAGAGTAGCAGGTCATCCATACTACTGTTTTCTTGATGGATATTCAGGTTATTAAAAAATTCCCATTGTACTCGAAGATCAAGATAAAACTACATTCACATGTCCTTTTGGAACATTTGCATTTAGAAGGATGCCATTTGGATTATGCAATGCCCCAGCAACATTTCAAAGATGTATGCTAAGCATTTTTTGCGACCTGGTTGAAAATTGTTTGGAAATTTTCATGGATGATTTAACTGTCTTTGGGAATACATTTGATAATTGTCTTGAAAATTTAGAAAAAGTTTGTAAAATATGCGAGGAAAAAGGTCTTATTTTAAATTGGGAAAAATGTCATTACATGATTACTTCTGGAATTGTTTTGGGACATGTCGTGTCCTCTCATGGAATTGAAGTTGATAAAGCAAAAGTTGATGTCATTGCCAATTTACCCTCTCCAAAAACCATTAAAGAAATTCGCTCATTTTTGGGACATGCTGGATTTTATTGGAGGTAATATAAAGGACTTTAGTTTAATCTCTAAACCCATTTGTAATCTCTTAACAATAGACACTGCATTTGAGTGGACTTAAGAATGTCAAAATGCTTTTGATAAAATCATTCGACATTTAACATCAGCTCCTATCATGCAACCTCCTGATTGGTCTTTACCATTTGAAATCATGTGCGATGCGAGTGATTATGCAGTCGGTGCAGTATTGGGTCAAAGAAGAAACGGTAAGCCTTATGTGATATATTATGCAAGTAGAACTTTAAACAATGCTCAAATGAATTACTCCACAACTGAAAAAGAACTACTTGCTGTAATATTTGCATTAGATAAATTTCGTTCTTATTTGATTGGATCAACGACTATTGTGTTTTCTGATCATTCTACTATTAGATATTTGTTGACCAAATAGGATGTAAAGCCACGACTGATGTAAAGACCGTGTATCGTATTATCGTAAATCTTATGTGATTATCGATAATTTATGAAATTGTCAGTGATTATGTATTTGATGTATATCGTGACAATAAAAAATTGAGATAATGAATATTGAATATGAATTGACGTTGTAAGAGCTCGACTGGAGAGGCCGGATGCCAATTTAGTACAAACATAAATAATTGTACAGAACAAGTGGCGCCCGGGCGGTAGAAAATGACCGCCCGAGCGCCAAGGTAGAAATTTTGAGTATTCGGGCAGAATACTTCGCGCCCGAGCGGTATGTTGCAACCGCCCGAGCGCGATGCAAGTGATAATCGAACAGGACATGCTGCGCCCGAGCGGTAGTATTTGCCCGCCCAAGCGCGGTTCATTTGAAAGCCGGGGGCAGAATGTCTCGCGCTCGGGCGCGAGAATTCTACTGCCCGATCGCGTAGGCGGTGAGGATAAAGATTAGATTTTTGTTCTTTCTTACTTCATTTCACCTACCGAGAGTTCGAGAGAATACGAGGGAATTTAAATTTCTTTCGTCCGAATCGACTTCGAAACGCTGTCTAAACGCGAAACAAATTATATATTTGTGATCGTCGCGTTGAGGGCTTCTGACTAAGGTAATTTTCTTCTAGTTCCAGCAGCTCTAAATATCAAAGTGCTGGAATAGCATGTATTTGAAGTTGAATTTATGATATGTGAAAGAATAACCGACAAGAATCTCATATTCGAAGTCGGGATTGAATATGATTATGATTTGATATGAATTTTTGAAGTTTCAAATGATATTTGAAACTCATATTAATGATTTTGGAGTATGTTATTGATTGGAATGAGTATGTTATTAATGTTGATAAAGTGTAATATCAATATCTTCAGGCTACATCAACTGGAAACGAATAATTGAGGTATGTTGCGACCGGGTAACATACGACAAGTATCTGTATTATATGATATATGTCGGATTGATTTGATTGATTGGAATGAGATTATGTGTCTATATGCCTTATTTGTTGATTGATGTGGCATACATGACATTGAGATTGAGATATCAATGTATAAAATAAATGTTTTGTTAACACACATCATTTTATGCATACATCGATACATGACATGCATGTTGAGCTATGATCCTTGGATACCTTGATATGATTTGATTGGATTCCGGGGTTTGTGAACACAATCTCTATGCCGGTATTATATGACCCGTAAAGCATAGACAATTGTGGCCCCATATGATTGGATATGAGATTTGGGATTTGATGGCGCTTTGCCGACGCTATCATACGAGTATCCAATATTGGCCGGTGTGCCAGCTCGAGCACTGATTTGATAGCGATTCGATTGATTCTGACATGTGCTCTGTGGATGGGCATTTGACCTGATACCTCCACGACATACATGCATTGCATATCATATATCATTGTTTAGATACTTGTGGTATATATGATTGGTTGTTCCATACAGAGCTTTGCTCACCCCCAAGGGGGGCTGTTGTTGTCTTTGTGTGTGGACAATGGCAGGTACTCCACGATATCAGGAGACCGGAGAAGGTACTTCTGGAGGGAGCCACAGCTTGGGCTGAGGTTTTATGTTTATGTCTTGTTCCCAGTATATATGTATATGTACCTATATACCGGGGCATGTCCCGAGGATATTAGTTGTTTGTATGTGATTGGCTTTGATTACGTGTGGGCGTGTTTTATGATTTGAGATTAAATACTATTTTCAGTATTCAAATTATAAAAGAGATTTTTTTAGGCTCATTGTAAAGAAATTTTAAACTCGTTTTCCGCTGTAATTAGTTAAACCTAATCAAAGTGCATTGTAATAACGATTAGGAGTTAAGGGCCCCACAACTGATACGATGGATTTTGTTGCTCCAAGAATTTGACATTGTGATCAAAGATAAAAAAGGAACCGAGAATGTCGTAGCCGATCATTTATCGAGACTAGTAACAGGATCATCTTGTGAAATGACACCAATTAACGATAATTTTCCTGATGAACATCTATTTTCAGTTACTACTACACCTTGGTTTGCTAACATAGTAAATTTTCTTGTGACAGGAAAAATGCCACCGCAATGGAGTTCTCAAGATAAAAGAAAATTTTTGAATGAGGTTAAAAACTTTTATTGGGATGATCCGTATCTGTTCAAGTAATGCCCGGATCAAATTTTTCGACGTTGCATACCCGACAATGAGGTAATTAGTGTCATTAAATTTTTGCATTCAGAAGCATGCGGAGGACATTTTTCTTCAAAGAAAACGGCTGCAAAAATCTTGCAGTGTGGATTTTATTGGCCCACTTTGTTTAAAGACACATACGAAATCTGCAAGATCTGTGAAAATTGTCAAAAATTGGGTGCGATTTCAAAAAGAAACATGATGCCTTTGAATCCTATCATTGAAATTGAAATCTTTGACTGTTGGAAAATTGATTTTATGGAATCTTTTCCACCGTCGTTTGGATACTTATATATTTTAGTTGTAGTTGATTATGTTTCCAAATGGATAGAGGCAATTCCATGTCGAACAAATGATCATAAAATCGTCATCAAATTTTTGAAAGAAAATATTTTTAGTAGATTTGGAATTCTTCGAGCCACGATAAGTGTTGGGGGAACTCACTTTGTTAATAAACCATTTGCTTCATTAATGAAAAAATATGTTATTACTCATAAAGTAACTACTCCTTATCATCCTCAAACAAATGGACAAGTTGAATTAGCTAATAAGGAGATAAAGCAAATTTTGAAAAAAACTGTTAACTCAAATAGAAAAGATTGGTCTCTGCGACTTAATGATGCACTTTGGGCATATCGAACAGCTTTTAAAATATCATTGAATATGTCTCCCTATAGGTTGATTTATGGAAAACATTGTCATTTGCCTGTGGAATTGTAACATAAAGCTTATTGGGCGATCAAAACTATAAATTCAAGCATGGATGATGCCAACAAATTGCTTAAATTGCAACTTAATGAACTTGATGAACTCAGAAATGATGCGTATGAGAATTCAAGGATTTATAAAGCAAAAATCAAATCATTTCATGATAAAACAATTCTTAGAAAATTTTTTGAGATTGGTAAAAAAGTTTTGCTTTATAATTCTCGACTTCACATATTCCCAGGAAAATTACGATCAAGATGGACAGGCCCATATGTTGTAAAGCATGTGTATACTTATGGAGCTGTGGATATTAAAAATCCTAAAAATGGTGATAATTTTAAAGTAAATGGACAAAAGCTTAAACCATTTTTAGAAAATGAAATCTTTCAAGAAGAGTTTATTTCCCTTTCTGATCCTTGATTTTTTTTTTTATTTTTTTGGTGTTGAATTTAAGTTTGTTTGTTTTTATTTCAGGTTTTCTTAATCTTTTTATTTTCCCGGTTAAATGGCGGATAATGGTACTCCGTGACTCTCATAGTTTGTTAAATCAGTTTCCCACAATTGCTGATACAAAAATTAAAAAAATCATTTCTTTTCTTTTCAAAATGGATGAAATTCTCTCAAAAATTTGTAAATATTTTCCCTCTGTTTCTGAAAATGTTCTAAGAAAAATTTATGCAGGAAGGTGTGAAAGATTGAGATTGCTAATGCAAAAAGGAATTCCAGAAGATATTCGTCTTGTAATAGAAGCTAAGGTCCGATTAGGAGGAGAAGTTCCACAATCATTGCTCATTCGGTATTTGCCTGGATTAGGAAAAAGCATTTATGCGAAAAAACGAAGGGGCAAAAGTTTAGGGGTTTGTCATAAGTGTGCAAGATGGACTTGTGACAAACGATGCAGATCTTTGGGATGTGTTTCCAATAACAGAAAAGATAAAATTGGTTTCATTAAGAATGGGCTGAGTAATGAGTCTTTAGATAACATCTTATTGACTCTTGAGACGCATTCTAGTGGACATGTGCATATTGAACTTCTCCGTTTATGGAAACAATCCCAAGATGAGCGTCATAGTCTTGGGTATCCGACTTAAAAAGACCCTGTTTGCCAATTTATAAGAAAATTGGATGGAAAGCATATCCTCGACTCATAGAAGGCGTTGAAGCCGTTTCTGGACGTAAAACCAGAGGAAAATTCTGAGCCACAATCACACTACTGTTTATATGCATGTGTGTCATTATTGTTTTTACTATTTATTCTGTTTACATCTTTGACCCATAGTTTTGTCATGATAACATATTACCCAATAAAATCTCCCATCTTTCTCTCTATTTTCGCAGAAAAAAAGAAAGTAAAAACATGGCTGGATCATCTGCACAAACATTGAAAAATATTTGTGAATTTTTTGGGTCGAGTCCTGGAAAAAATGAAGTGTTTGTAGAAGCAGCGAATATTCTTGGAAAGATATTGGCTGAGAGAAAAATTCACTTGGTATATGGGGGAGGTAATATTGGGTTAATGGGATCTGTTTCAACATCTGCTCATCTTGGAGGTAGTCAGGTTTTGGGTATTATTCCTACTGCTTTAGCTGAAGAAAATATTACAGGAGTTACGATTGGGGAGGAATTAAAAGTTTTTTCTATGTATGAAAGAATCACTCAAATGATTGAAAATTCTGATGCTTTTATCGCACTACCAGGTGGTTTTGGTACATTAGAAGAAATTTTTCACACTGTTTCTTGGGCACAACTTAATATCCATAATAAACCTGTGGACTTGTTTTATATCAATAATTATTATGACAGTTTGTTGACATTTCTTGATAAAGCTGTGAAACAGAATTTCATTTCAGAAAATTCACGACGGATGCTCATCTGTGCTTCGACTGTCGACCAATTAATTGATGATTTGGAAGCTTTTGTTCATAAGCCTGATCCGATGATAACAAAGATCAATTGGTCGCAATCAAGCACTAAGAAAAGGAAGTTGGATCATTTATTCAAAAGTCGTGGATTGGTTTGCGTTTGTTTCAGTTTGTTATCTTCAATAAAATTCCAGATGATATCTCTTTCATTATGTACTCTTTATTAATAGTTATTTTGACATTAGGGACAATTTCATATTCTGATTAGGGGGAGAACAAATGTATAAAAAAAAATTTAAAAAAATTTTAAAAAAAATAAAAAAAATATATTCTATATTAAAATAAAATCATGTTTATTGTTTGTATCTTAGTAATTTTTGCAAAAAAGTCATACATTACATGTTTGAAAGATTTAAATTATAACATGCATTAATCTATTTAAGAATGTTTAAATTTTTATTTGAAAAAAAAAGTCAAATTTAATATTCTGATCAATATAAAAATATGATTTATGAAATCTTTTTTAGTGATTAACCATTGTGATAAAATCAGGTATTAAAGTATATGGCCCAAGATATACTTTATAAGAGTGCCTAAAATTTTAAACTCACACATATTTTGTGAGTGAGTGGAGAGGACTGAGAAAACAGCCTTCGAGCCTTTATTGATCATGAGAGATACTATCTATTATTTTGATCTTGAGTTCTTATTTTGAAAAAAAAATGATATTTCCTGAAAAAAAAGGAGAAAAATACAAAAAGAAAGATATTGAAGATCTATGTAATTTTTAAGTTATATGCTACGACCCATATATCTCTCATAAAAAAAAGAGAGAAATTTATTGTACAAATTAAATAAATATGTGGTCAAGAAGCATAAACTTAGTCTGCTTCCATGATGTTATGAAAAATATATATATATATATCCGGAAAAAATATATAATAAGAACAACTAGATTTTGAATCAATGGATTTTCTATCTTTTGATTAGTTTGGCTCGTTTGTCTGTCTGCATTCTGTAAACCATTTTTCTGAGCATTTATCTGTATTCCAACTCCATGAGAGAAATCGTTGCCATAAATTGAAACATTTATTAACCTTTGAGGATATGGAGTTGAGACTCTACTAGGAATTTCTGAAGGCCGTGTACATTTAACTACCAGAAATAAGCTTTGAATTGATCATCTCAAATTATTTCATAAATTATAATTATGATGATCTTGATATAACTTTGACAGTTTTCAAATTTAATTTAAACACTTAGATAGTTTTGATTACATTTCTATTTAAATTAATCAATATGTTTTGTATTGATATTAACGCTTAAATTGCTAGGGACTACCAATAAGCTGGTTGGGAGGTGTGATAAACATAAAAATTGTACATTAATTAAATGTTTTATAATATAAATATATAGTTTTTGTTTTATTAAATGTTTAAATATTATATGTTTTATAATAAATTGTATAAAATATAAGTTGTTGTGTAATTATTAGTTTTTACTATTTTTTACAGGTTCGATAAAACAAGAATAAACTTGGCGTTGCAAATGGGATTAAGATGATTCTTGGACCTGTAGAAAGTCGATGTTAATATCTACAATATTGGTGGCAAGCATGAGATAAAAATCCTCTCACAATTGGGATCAAATTAAGCAACAAATAAAGTTACCAAAGGAGTAACAATTTTACCATGCTCTAGTATTTTGACCATATCTCTCAAATTACTTGGTCAAATGGTTTGAAAAAAATACCACAACTAGACAACTCAATTATCCACATGTTTCTTTTTATGTGAAGAAGCAAATTCGGAGAAGAAGATTTTTAAAAGTGATGTGTAATATAATATAATATCTTGAAACACCAATGAAGACTTATGTGTAAAAAAATAATATTTTATTTGTGGTTGTCTCCCCAAATTTGGCTATAAATAGGGGTGCATTGTAATGAATTGAGATATCCCTCATTCTATGAACAAACCTTTGAGTTCATAATATTTCTCTCTATATTTTTCCTTTATTTCTTCATTTAAATATAATTAGCATGTTAATTTTATATTCTAAGTTTTACACTTTGAATAATGAATAGCTAACTTCATAAAGTTGAGATGAAAAGGTGAAACTATTGGCATGATAATAAAGTTACTAAAAGATAAGAATCTATGTTTTATATTATTTAATCATTATTTATTGTTTATGTTATATTTATTTCTTTAAGCATTTTTATACCCTACTTATAAGTGGGAGTTTTGATTTATTGTTGCTATATGTTACACTAAATTCTTGGAACCATTTAAATGTTAGTTTGGTATTACCAACCATTTAAAGTGGATGCCTTGATTTATTATATATGAATTTATTATAATATTAAATTATTTGGAACCATTTAAATGTTTGTTTGGTTTTACCAACCATCTATATATAAATATATCATAATAATAATTTCTTGGTACCATTTAAATGTTAGTTTGGTTTTACCAGCCATTTAAAGTGGGAACCTTGATTTAGTGTTTACAAATATATATATAGCACAATAAATACTTGACTATATTTATAAGTTTTGGTATATATTATATACTTATAAGATAATAATATATAACATAATATAAATATGATTATTTAATATATTTGAACCATTTTATTAAGTGGATTTCAATAATGTTCGTTAATGTTACCAAGAGTGGATCCTTTAATCTCAACTATTTAAATTAAAATTTGAACAATTAAAAATTACCAATTAAAGATTCAAACAACTAAAAAAAAATAAAAATAAAAAGACATTGTAGTGGACTTGTAATTACCTTAGCTTCCCTGTGGATACGATATTCGGACTCACCGAATTATACTACTTGTGGACAACCTGCTCTTGGTAGTGCAACAATCAAAGTCGCAACACATTTTCAGATTGAATTTGATTGGGATTATACAGATTTGATATCAGATTGAGTTTGTGATCGATTATGAGTTATGATTTGTAGCTGCTGATATTGTATTGCTGGGTATATTGAGATTGTGCTGTTATGCCGTCAAAACAGAATTAGATTGAGTTCTGATTATATCTAGTATTGATGGGGTTGTATATTGATATTTTACTCCTCAATATTGTCATTGCCAGATTGAGTATTGACAGGCTTTGAATCCGAGACTTCGACTTCGTCAGATTGACAAAAGAAAGGTATAAATCAATGTTAAACCGGGAAGATACGACTCGAGTTAGAGTTGACTTGAGTTTCCCAAAACCACATACTTTATTTTATTGCATTGATGTTTGCAATTCATGAGATTGATATGCTTAGTCTATTGATTTATAGCAGAGCATGTAATGAGTCATGGGCGGATCTGCCTAGTCATGGGCAGAGGTGCCTAGTTATTGGCAGATGTGCCAAGTCTTTGGCAGAGCCGCCAAGACACTGGATGTTTGGTTTATATCGATGTTGCTTAAGAGCAGATCGACTTCTATTGCTGAGATTCGATATAGCTTGCCAATGTCTAGGACCGGGATCCCTATATTAGGAAAGAGTCGAGTCAGAGATTATGAGTCAGGAGTTTGATTTACAGTTTATATCGATTCATGTCTTTCAGATTATGATACATGTTATTGATATCTATTCCATGCTTTTATACCTGTTTATATGATTGCATGTATACGTTGTTTGTACTGGAAATATATTTCTCACCGGAGTTATCCGGCTGTTGTTGTGTTTATATGTGTGCATGACCACAGGTGGGACAAGATCAGAGTCAAGAAGAGGATGAGAGATCAAGATTAGCTTGGAGATCCAGACTTAGAAGTAGATTTGATTTTCAGCACTTGATGTAGTTGTTGGACACTAGTTGATCTGAACATATGTTGTACAAGACTTGTACTTTACTTTTGATGTTTATATCAGATTGATTATCATATGTAGCGCACTCATGTATTTTAAAAAAAAAATTTAGACCCAGATTAATTAACTGATCCTAATGATGATTAAGGAAATGAATTAGGTTCGTGTCCCCACAGCAGGTGGTATCAGAGCCGTAGGTTCCTTAGACTGACTTAGAAGCTAGTGAGCGGGGTAGATTGAGTTTTCTTTCCTGCTTTTGTGATGATAGCATGTTTTATTGCTTTAATACATGTTTACCTGATTATCTGACTTGATTGGAAACATGTATGATTTGAGAATGAATCAGAACCGATTCTTGATCAGCATTTAGATGATCAGAGGAGGACTGAAACAGAATTGTTGTATTTGGTTACTAATCTTTTTGATAATCAGATATGCCACCTCGAAGAATCCCAGAACAGGGTAGTACCTCAACTAATCCGATGGATGTCACAGCGACACCGATGGAAACACTGCTGAAGAGGTTTCAGTCATTTAAACCGCCGACATTGAAAGGCACAGAGAATTCTGTTGAGTGTGAGAGTTGGCTCGATGACATTGAGATGTTGTTTGATTCCTTGGATTATACAGACGAGCGCAGAGAGATTGATTGGGCACCAATTGCATGACGTTGCAAAGAACTGGTGGCTCACGACTAAGAGGGCTTTGGAGCATCAAGGTACGGTTATTACTTGGAAATCTTTAAGACTGAATTTTATCAAAGATTTTTCCCAGTATCGTACAGGAAAGACAAGGGTGCAGAGTTTGCCAATCTGAGACAGGGTCAGTTGAATATTGAAGAATATGTGGCCAAGTTCTCTACCTTGTTACGTTTTTCTCCACATGTTGCTGAGAGTGATAAAGCTGTTGCTGATCTGTTCGTCAACGGATTGAATCCCGAGATCTTTCTATTGGTAAACACTGGAAGACCGAATAATTTTGTTGATGCCCTGAACAGAGCAAAAGGAGCTGAAGCTGGCCTGATTAGGCAGAAAAGAGTTTCGTATGTTCCTCCAGTACCGAGACAACAACAACCTTCATTCCCATTCCAACGATCCCCTCATAGATTGAAGAATGGCAGTAGCAGCAGTGGAAAGAAAGATTTTATGAAAGCTTAAGGAAGACAATTTAAGAGATCTGGTAGTAGTTCATCTAGCTCCAGTGGTTCCCGATAGAGCCAGAGTAATACAGGGGTCTATTGCAGAACTTGTGGAGGAAAACATCCTACCGAGCAATGCCAAGGAGTATTTGGTAGTTGCCGCATCTGCAGACAACATGGACATTTTGCTAGAGTCTATCCACAACGAAGTTCTCAAGGATCCCAAGGAGCATAATCATCTGGATCAGTGGCTCAGACTGATAGACGATCATCTACTGTTCACTCTTTCCAGCCACTGACTACCACTCAGTCACAGCAGAGGCCAGGAGGAAGCCAGACTGTTAGCCAGCCTCCGCAGGCCAGAGTATTCGCTTTGACTGAAGAACAGGCACAGGAAGCACCAGATGATGTTGTTGCAGACAACTGTTCTCTTTGTGGTTATCCTGCTTACGTATTGATTGATACTGGTGCATTCCATAAATTTATTTCTGAACGATTTGCATTGATGCATGATTTGCCTGTTGAGTTATTATCTGTTGTAGTATCTGTCTCTTCACCTTTGGGGAGAGGTCTTATATCAGTGAACTCTGTGAAACATTGTACGCTACAATATGACTGGCATGAGATTGAGTTAGATTGTATTGTACTTGGGTTGTCTGATTTTGACTGCATTATTGGTATCGATATGCTGACCAAGTACAGAGATACCGTAGATTGTTTCCAGAAAATGGTAAGATTCAGACCTGACATGGATGATGAATGGAAATTTTACGGTAAGGGTTCTAGAGCTTGAATTCCTTTGATATCTGCATTATCTATGACTCGATTATTAGAGAAAGGAGCAGAGGGATTCCTTGTGTATTCAATAGACGTACTGAAATCGAACCCATCATTGGCCGATTTGCCAGTGATATGTGAGTTTGCTGATGTCTTCCCAGATGAGATTCCGGGTTTGCCTTCAGTTCGAGAGATAGACTTCAACATTGAATTGGTACCAGGTACAGTTCCGATTTCTAGAGCTCCGTACAGAATGGAACCGATTGAACTGAAAGAATTGAAATAGCAGTTAGAAGATTTACTGGCCAAAAGTTACATCAGACCGAGTGTTTCTCCTTGGGGTGCTTCAGTATTGTTTGTGAAAAAGAAGGATGGTTCAATGAGACTCTGCATTGACTATCAGCAACTGAACAAGGCTACGGTAAAGAATAAATACCCTTTGCCTCGTATAGATGATTTATTTCATCAGTTGCAGGGTTCTTATGTGTATTCCATGATCGATCTGATATCTGGATATCATCAGCTGAGAGTCAGAGATTCTGATATATCGAAGACAGCTTTCAGAACCAGGTATGGCCACTATGAGTTTATAGTCATGCCGTTTGGTTTAACAAATTCTCCAGCTGTATTTATGGGATTGATGAACCGTGTATTTCAGAAGTATCTTGATGATTTCGCGATTATTTTTATCGATGATATTCTGATTTATTACAAGAATATGATTGATCATGCTGAGTATTTTAGAACTGTGCTGAGAATTCTGAGGGCTGAGAAATTGTGTGCTAAGCTGTCTAAATGTGAATTCTGGCTGAAGCAAGTGATATTTCTGGGTCACATTATATCTGGAGATAGTATTTCTATTAATCCTAGCAAAGTTGAGGCAGTGATCAATTGGCCTAGACCGACATCAGTGCCAGAGATACACAGTTTTATGGGTTTAGAAGGATACTACCGTCGATTTATTAAATATTTCTCCAGTATTGCCAAACCGATTACTCAGTTTACTCAGAAGAATGCCCCATTTGTTTGGTCAGAAGAGTGTGAATCCAGTTTTCTAGAATTGAAGAAGAGATTGACCAGTGCTCCTGTATTGACTATTCCATCAGGTACTAGTGATTTTGTTGTTTATTTTGATTCTTCTCACAGAGGATTGGGTTGTGTTTTGATGAAGCAAGGACATGTTATTGTCTATGCCTCGAGAAAATTGAAGCCACATGAGTCTCGCTACCCAATTCTTGATCTTGAATTGGCAGCCATCGTATTTGCACTGAAGATATGGCGTCACTATCATACGGTGAGAAGGTTGAGATTTATTCTGATCATAAGAGTCTGAAATATCTATTTTCACAGTCAAAACTGAATATGAGGCAACGAAGATGACTTGATTTATTGAAAGATTTTTATTGTGAAATCAAATACTATCCGGGAAAATCTAACGCAGCAGCTGATGCACTGAGTCGAAAGGTATGTTCTTTATCCTTATTGATGATTGGTGTTTCGAATTTGATTGAAGATTGCTGTTTTTCTGGATTAGCATTTGAGACATATTGTAAACCGTTGAGACTATATACTGTTCAAGTTGAACCAGAGCTGATTTTGAGAATTAAAGAAGCTCAGAAAGTTGATCAGAATGTTCAGAACATGATATCAATGGTCAGAGCAGGGCATCGATCAGAATATCAGGTACGTGATCATGTACTATATGTGAATAATCGGCTCGTTGTGCCAGATGTTTCAGATTTGAAATGACATATATTGTCAGAAGCGCACAATAGTCGATTCAGTATCCATCCTGGTGGCAGAAAGATGTATAATGATTTGAAAAGACAGATTTGGTGGAAACAGATGAAAGAGGATATCGCAGAGTTTGTATCAAAATGTCTGAATTGCCAACAGGTGAAAGCTTAAAGAAAGAAACAGGAGGTTTATTAAACATTTTGTCTATTCCTTAATGGAAATGAGATCACATTTCTATGGATTTTGTGACGAAGCTACCACGTTCCTCCAGAGGTTGTGATGCGATTTGGGCCGTGATTGACAGATTGACCAAATCAGCATGTTTTATTCCATACAAGATGACGTACAGACATGAACAGATTGCAGAGATTTATGTCAGAGAAGTGATCAGATTGCATGGAGTGCCGAAGTCGATTGTATCAGACCGTGATCCTCGGTTTTCTTCGCACTTTTGGCACAGTTTGCAGCAAGCTCCCGGTACGAAGTTACATCTGAGTACCGCATATCATCCACAGACTGACGGACAGTCAGAACGGTCTATCCAGACATTGGAAGATATGCCTAGAGCTGTAGTGTTAGATTTGGACACTAGTTGCCAAGATTCTTTGCCACTTCGTGAATTTTCGTACAACAACAGCTATCAGACGAGTATAGAGATGGCTCCGTTTGAAGCGTTATATGGCAAGAAGTGCAGATCCCCTCTTTATTGGGATGATATCTCCGAGGTACCTGAGATTGAGCCTGATATGATCCGAGATATGATAGAGAAAGTAAACCTGATTCAGAAGAGAATGAAGACAGCTCAAGACAGACAGGCCAAATATGCCAATGTTCGTCGTTGACCGTTGGTATTTTAGACAGGAGACAGAGTAGTTTTGAAGATCTCTCCTTTCAGAGGCATTGTCAAATTTGGCAAGAAGGAAAGTTATCTCCACGATATATCGGTCCTTTCGAGATTCTCGAGAAGATAGGAGATCGTGCCTATCGACTCGCCTTACCACCTTCTCTATCTGGAATACATGATGTCTTTCATGTATCTTTATTGCGGAAGTATCTTCCTGATGCATCTCATATTCTTCAGCCAGACGAGGCATAACTTGATGAGACACTTAGTTATTTTGAAAAGCCGATTCAGATTCTTGATCGTAAAGTAAAGCAACTCAGAACGAAGACTATTCCGCTTGTGAAAGTTAAGTGGAGTCGTCATGGCATCGAAGAAGCTACTTGGGAGGCTGAGTCAGAAATGGGACAGAAATTCCCAGAGTTATTTCGTTGATGTGAGTCTCTTTATGTAGCTTCTGTATATCTACTTCTTGTATCTGATTTACTATCTGATTTGATTGCCTGTGATTTCAGGGACGAAATCAGATCTTAGAGGGGGAGAAATGTAATGCCCGAGATTGTTATTCTGTTAATATGCGATTATTGATTATGAATTAATGTGATTATAGACGGAAAGGAACAGACCGGGGAAGACAAAGTAAGACATGTTATATGCGAGGACTGAACCCCTCGCGCATATGCGCGACCAAGAAGGGCACATATGCGCGAGGCAGGCATAGAACCTCGCGCATATGTGCGACCAGGACCCACGCATATGCGCGAGCATGGCAGAGACCTCGCGCATATGCGCGTAGAGAAGACGTGCATATGCGCGAGCAGAGGTAATCTAGATTGCCGAGACCAGTAGCTCTCGCGCATATGCGCCAAGGAAGGTCCCGCATATGCGCGAGACGTGTTGCACAAAGATGAAGCCATTTGGTCCTTGACATGCATATTTAATATGCATATTTCTTCCTTCATTTGGACAGCAAGAAAGAAACAGAGAGAAGCTCCCTAGAGTTTCAAGCTTTCCTTTTTGAAATTTGAATCTTGCGCAAGATCCGTCTGTCTGATTTTCAATCTGAATTGAGTACTGTGTTCCTCACAACAAAGGCTTCACATGGACGTATGTTCTATTATGTTTCATTATGACTTGAAAATTTGATATGGAAGAAATCCTGATATGACTGATATTATCTTTTCTTGAGATAGTTGTAATTGTATAATCGAAACCGGATTGAAGAACGGATACCGTATGAAATTTTTATCATTTTCAGATTGAATTTGATTGGGATTATACAGATTTGATATCAGATTGAGTTTGTGATCGATTATGAGTTATGATTTGTATCTGCTGATATTTTATTGCTGGGTATATTGAGATTGTGCTGTTATGCCGTCAAAACAGAATTAGATTGAGCTCTGATTATATCCAGCATTGATGGGGTTGTATATTGATATTTTACTCCTCAATATTGTAATTGCCAGATTGAGTATTGACAGGCTTCGAATCCGAGACTTCGACTTCGTCAGATTGACAAAAGAAAGGTATAAATCAATGTTAAATCGGGAAGATACGACTCGAGTTAGAGTTGACTTGAGTTTCCCAAAACCACATACTTAATTTTATTGCATTGATGTTTGCGATTCATGAGATTGATATGCTTAGTCTATTGATTTATAGCAGAGCATGTATTGAGTCATGGGCGGATGTGCCTAGTCATGGGCAGAGGTGCCTAGTTATTGGCAGATGTGCCAAGTCTTTGGCAGAGCCGCCAAGACACTGGATGTTAGGTTTATATCGATGTTGCTTAGGAGAAGATCGACTTCTATTGCTGAGATTCGATATAGCGTGCCAATGTCCAGGACCGGGATCCTTAGATTAGGAAAGAGTCGAGTCAGAGATTTTAAGTCAAGAGTTTGATTTACAGTTTATATCGATTCAGGTTTTTCAGATTATGATACATAATATTGATATCTATTCCATGCTTTTATACCTGCTTATATGATTGCATGTATACGTTGTTTATACTGGGAATATATTTCTCACCGGAGTTATCCGGCTGTTGTTGTGTTTATATGTGTGCATGACAACAGGTGAGACAGGATCAGGGTCAAGAAGAGGATGAGATCAAGATTAGCGTGGAGATCCGGACTTAGATGTAGATTTGATTTTCAGCACTTGATGTAGTTGTTGAACACTAGTTGATCTGAACATATGTTGTACAAGACTTGTACTTTACTTTCGATGTTTATATCAGATTGATTATCATATGTTGCGCACTCATGTATTTAAAAAAAAATTAGACACAGATTAATTAACTGATCCTAATGATGATTAAGAAAATGAATTAGGTTCGGGTCCCCACATCTTTCATCTCGGTTGGATCCATTCTGTAAGAAGCCTCAATAACAAACTCTACCTCTCGATCAGGTGGTAATATAGGCACCTCCTCAGCAAACACATCAAGATAATCCTTCACTACATCAATATCCTGCAATTTCATATTACTTTCTTTTCTCACATCAAATACCGAAGCCAGAAAAAAAATACACCCCTTGTGCAACAATTTAGTAGCTTGCAAACAAGAAATAATGGGAATACTCAGCGAAGAACCTAAACTGTGAGGACCAGGACGCTAATTCAAGTCTTAATCATTATTAATGTCAAATATAACAATTAAGAAAAGTGAGACTAAATTTTTTCTTTTTAAATATAAATGCGGAAACGTAATGTAATCTATTTAATATAAAAGTCAGTATAAAAGTTCAAATCATGTACTACCAGTTTCTATCTCAACTAGGTTTAACATCTATATATATAGTGCTGAATCCTATTCTGCTTCTGGGCCCGGATCTCCACGCTAACTATAATCTCTCATCCTCTTCCTGATCCTGATCCTGTCCCACCTGTTGTCAAGCACACATACAAACAAGACAACAGCCGGATAACTCCGATGAGAATTACATTCCCAGTATAAATCATGTATCCATGCATTTCATATAAAAAGATGTAAAAGCATGAAATCGATATTTCATAACATGTATCAAATCTGAAGAGTAAATCAATATAAACTCTGAATATAACATGTATCAAATCCGACACATGAATCAACACAAACTCTGAATCACACTCAGTGACTCATGGACTCTGACTCGATTCGTCCTAATCTAGGGATCCCGATCTGAATAAGAACATACACCCACATACACTCCCGATCGGGATGGTGGCACGTTCTTATTCGCGGACTTTGGCTCTTTCCATATCGAACATCAGTAATAGAAGAAACTCTAATTCTATCCACTTCGATATAACCAAACGTCCGGTGTCTTGACCTATCAGTCACAGACTTTGGAACTTTCGCCAACTCAGTATCTTGTGACAATGTGCAATGTGCCCATGACGATTCCATCACTATCAGGCACCTCTGTCACAAGACCAATCGTCTCTGCCTAGGCGTATCTACCTATGACTCAATACATAATTCAATCGATCAAAGATATCAATTTCATTCAATTGCAAATATTAATGCAATAAAGTAAAGTATGTGATTTTGAAAAACTCAAGTCAAGTCAACTCGAGTTGTGCAATCCCGCATCAACATCAATTTATACATTTTTCTTATCGGTCTGACGAAGTCGAAGTCTCGAAGTCAAATCTGTCCATACCCAATCTGTCAATGACAATATCGAATAGACACAATATCAATATACAACTCAATTCAAGGTTTGTTCTGATCAATACGCAAATCAAGACATAATCTGATCAATGTAAACAATATAACGATACAATCGAAATCAATACTGAATCTGATCAAAGTCAATCTACCAATGTCTCGACGGCATAACAATACAATCTTGATAACCCCGTCAATCTCAACATCATAGATATAATACCACAACTCGTAATCGATATCAATACGAATCATAATATTTAATAATAACAGGTCATGATATCAAATCTGTAAAATCTCGATCACATTATTTCAGAAAATCATAACAATTACATACACAGCCCGTTCTTCGATCTGACTTCAATTATATACTGATCAGTATTCCCAGAACACATAATACCAGTCAAATCACAATTCCCCCAATATCATAATCTCAAACGATATCAGAATTCAATAAAACATACGTCTTGTTGTAGCTGTCGTCGCTAAGAACTCGATACTGTACTCGGATTTAAAATCGAACGGACGAATCTTCCGCAACTCACAATCAAAATCACAACTTGAGCTTCCTTCGTCCCTTCTTTCTTTTTGCTTCTGAGATGGATAATGCTTGTTCCTTATATATATATATATATATATATATATATATATACACGTTGCATGTTGAGGCAACATGTCAAACCTTTCTTCAATATTGGTTGGCGCTCGGGCGGACATAAATTTCCGCCCGGGCGCGAAACGTTCGGCCCTTGCGTAACAGGCAATCGCGCTCGGGCAGACAAAAACTTCCGCCCGGGCGAGAAAGGTTCGGCCTTCTTGTATTATTGAATGGCGCTCGGGCGGTCAAAAACTTTCGCCCGGGCGCGTAACATTCGGCCAACCATGTTGTGTAATTCCTATGCCTTGCCCAATCGGGTCTCGGAATGCTCTGTCTATACTCATATCAGTTCAAGATCAATAATCTCAGATTAACAAGATCAAAATCTCGGGCATTACATTTTCCCCCCCCTAAGATATGATTTCGTCCCCGGAATCACAAGCAATCAACTCGTATATCACAGGTAATCAAATCAGATACCAAATCAGCTACAAGAAGGAGATATACCGAAGTTAAGAAGAAAACTCCTCTCAATGAAACAATTCTAGAATCTTTATCTCATTCCAGATTCTGTCTTCCAAATAGCTTCTTCCATATTTTAACAACTCTATTGAACTTTCAACAGCAGAATAGTCTTCATTCTGAATTATCTTTCTTCTACTGATTCTGATTCTCATCTGGAATAATAATTCAAGAAGTATAATATCAAAATATAACTCGAAGTAACTCTGATAAAATCAATCTCAGAACACTGGCTATACCATATCCGTATATACCAATCCACAGCTCATAGCAAATCAACATCAACAGCTGTTATCAAATCTGTTTTATTCTAGTTAATTCAATATTCAGTCTTCTGCCTCAATTATCAACGGTCATCTTCTGACGTTGGCATATTTAATCTGTCTATTCTGAGCTGTCTTCATTTCTTTTCTGAATCAGCTTCACTTTTCAGTTACATCTCTAATCATATCAGGTTTAATGTCAGAGCCTTTGAGATATCATTTCAAATCAAGAGGAGATCCATACCTCTTACCGTACAACATTTCAAATGGTGCCGTCTCGATATTCGTCTGATAGTTGTGGTTGTACGTAAAATCATCACATGTCATAAATCCTGCCAACTAGTGCTAAAATCAAGCACTACAACTCTAAACATATTCTCCAAAATCCGGATAATCCAATCTGACTGTCCGTCCGTTGGTGCATGATATGCAGTACTCGGATATAATCTTGTACCCGACTCTTACTGTACAATCTGCTAAACGTGCAAAGTCAACCAAAATTATGGTCTGATATAATCAACTCCCGATACTCTGTGCAGTTTGACCACGTTTCTGACAGGAATCTCAGTAATATAATCATATCTGTACGATTTCATGTACGAGTTAGTGCTCGCAGACTGGATCAGTCTGTCACTCCTAACTCAATCAATGCTCAATTCCTAGAGGAATGCGGTAGCTTCATCACGATATCCCTGGAAATGTAATCCTATTTCCATTCAGAAATCGACAAGCTATATAACCAATCTCCTGGTTTCTTTCTTTCTGTCTTCATATATCGGCAGTTCAGACATTTCAATACAAATTCTGCCACAACTTGTTTCATCTGTATCCCTAAAATCTGTCTTTTCAATTATCATACATTTTTCTATCATCAGAATAAATGTTGAATCAAAAATTGTACATTTCTGATAATACTTGTTGTTTCACATCCGAAAAATTTTGACACAACAATTCAGTTATTCATATGCAGTACAGTATCACATACCTGATATCTGATTGATATCAAGTTCTGCCTATTCTGATCAACTTTCTGAACTGTTTTAACTCTCAAAATCAGCTCTGGTTCGGCGTGAACGGTATCGAATCTCAACTGTATACGATCTGTATCAAATACTGCTTCAGAAAATAACAATTCTCAATCAGATTTAAACAACAGTCAGATATAATAGCTTGCTAAACTCATGTAACTATAAGTTTCTGACACTGATATCAATCTCAGCCAACTGATCGCGGTCTCAACTGTGCTAGAATCACTCGGTATACTATCTTCGAATATTAACTACCTTGAATACAATCTGTCTCAGTCAAGATTCATAATTCAACAGTTTCGGTATACAACTTTCCAGTTCTCAGAATATTTAACAAAATCAGTCATATTTTTCGAATATACCAAAAGATCATAGATCAACAAATCAGAGAATCATCAAAATATTCTGAACACAGAGTTTATCAACTCATAAACATAACTGAAGCATCCCTAACGAGAAATACTCAATCAGATGTAACTCGCAGGAAGAAATCTTCTAACTGGTCTTTCAATTCTTCCAATTCAATCAATATCATTTTGTACGAAGTTCTAGAAATAATAACAGTACCTGATATTAAGTCAAGACTGAAATCAATCTTCCTGATTAAAGGCAAATCCGGAAGTTCATCTGAGACGACTTTAGCAACGCTCCTGTCACTGGCAAATCGGTCAATGATACACTCCATCTTAGTAAATCAACTGAATGCATAAGGAATCGCTCCATTCCTTTCGATAATCATCGAGTCATGAACATCACATATATCAAAGGTATTCTAAATCCAGAATCCTTACCATAGCTTGTTCATTCTTCGGCCATTTCAGGTCCGAATCTTACCATTTCCTGGAAATAATCTGCAATAGCTCTGTACTTGGCCAATACATCAATATCAATAATGCGGTCAGAATCAAATGACGCCAAGTACTATATTATCTAACTCAATCTCATATTTGTCATATTGTAGCATACAAGATCCAACAGATGTTATTTATACAAAACCTCTCCCCAACAGAAAAGAGATCAATACTACAACATATAATAACTCAATACTCAAATCATATCTCAATGCAATTCATTCAGAAATCATATACAGGATGTACTAATATTTTTCAATATATAGGTACGCAGAATAATTATGAAGGATCAATTACCTGCCACTATATCATCAAGTGCATCCTGGATCCATTCCTCGGTTACTACCACCACTTTGGCTTCCTGCTGACCCTGATTGAGACTGAGTAGAGGGTGGTTGGAAAGAACGAACAACAGAAGATGATCTATCGATCTGAGTCACTGATCCAGATGACTCTGCTCCCTGGAATCTTCGGGAACCTCTCTATGGACAAACTCTAGCAAAGTGTCCTTGCTGTTTGCAAATGTTGCAACTACCATACACTCCTTGGCATTGCTCTACGAGATGTCTTCCTCCATAGGTTCTACAATAGACCCCGGTATAACTCGGGCTAGAACTACTGGAGCTAGATGAACCGCTCCCTAACTTCTTAAACTGCTTCTTTCGAGCTTTCAACTGTTCCTTTTTCCCAATACTACTACTACCAACCTCCAATTTCAAAATGGATTGCAGGAATTGGACTTGAGATTGTTGCTGTTTCTGAGATTGGATTACATACAGCCTTTCTTGTTGTCGAATCAAACTTGCCTCAGCTCTCTTTGCTCTATTCAAGGCGTCAGATAAAGTCTAGGGCCGTTCCACGTTTACCAATGCAAATATTCCAGGATTCAATCCATTAATAAACCAATCAGTTACAACTTCATCATTTTCAGCCACGTGAAGTGCAAACCGTAGTAAAGTAGAGAATCTAGCAACATATTCTTCAATGTTTAGCTGACCCTGTTTCAAATTTTCAAACTCTGCCCTCTTGTCCTCTCGATACGAACCCGGGAAAAACCTTTAATAGAATTCAACTTTAAAGATTTTCCACGTAATCACTGTACCATGCTGTTCTAGGGCTTCTTTGGTTGCAATCCACCAACTTTTTCGACTTCCCGTAACTGGTGCCCAATCAGTTTAACTCTCCGTTCATCTGGGTAATCAAGTGAATCAAATAGCATCTCGATATCGTCAAGCCAACTCTCACAATCACTCGTCGTCTCAATACCCCTCAGAATCGGCGGTTGAAATGACTGAAACCTCATCAAATGTGTTTCCATCAGAGTTTCTGACACATCCATCTGATCAGTCACCCCAATTTCTCGTTCTGGAATTCTTCGAGGAGGAATATCTGATGAACACAAGAGTCAGCAATCATATGAGACAAATCCGTCTCAGTCCCTTTCTGATCAGCTTACCTCTGATCAAAATCGGTTCTGATTCATTCTCAAATAATACACATTACAAAATCAACTCAGATATTCAGGTAACATGTATCTTCCGAAACAGTAAACACATACTGTAATATTAGCATATACAATGTAATTCAACATTATAGTAAATCACATGCTAGCATTCACATGCAAGGAAAGAAAACTCATTCTACCCCGCTCACTAGCTTCTATCTCAATCTCAAGAACCTACAGTTCTAGACCTATTGCTCTGATACCACCTGCTGTGGGGACCCGGACGCTAATTCAAGTCTTAATCATTATTAATGTCAAATATAACAATTAAGAAAAGTGGGACTAAATTTTTTCTTTTTAAATATAAATGCGGAAACGTAATGTAATCTATTTAATAAACATGTCAGAATAAAAGTACAAATCATGTACTACCAGTTTCTATCTCAACTACGTTCAACATCTATACATCAAGTGCTGAATCCTATTCTGTTTCTGGGCCCGGATCTCCACACTAACTATAATCTCTCATCCTCTTCTTGATCCTGATCCTGTACCACCTGTTGTCAAGCACACATACAAACAAGAAAACAGCCGGATAACTCCGGTGAGAATTACATTCCCAGTATAAATCATGTATACATGCATTTCATATAAACAGACACTACGAGAATAAATGCTTATGGTGACATTCATAAATGTCATCATATTCAATATTTAGTGACATTTAAGTTTTAGTGACACCTCCAATAAATGTCATCTATTCCAATGTCGTCTTAAACTTACTGACATTTTTTAATGTCATTATAAGATGTTAATGACAACTTCATACGTGTTACTAATTATTCATATAATGACAATTTTAAATGTCAGGAAAACTCATGTTTAAATACATTTATAGATGCCTTGTTATTATAGTAATAATGACAAATTTATATGTCAGTCAAAACATTTATAATGACAACTAAAAGTGTCGTGTATGTTATTTATAGTGACAATAACAAATGTGGAATATTTGGGTTGGATAAATATAGGAGGAGGGAAAATTAGAGAAAATAAATGTGAGAATAAAAATACATATTAGATTAGTTATCCTGACATTTTTAATTGATGTCATTTTTTATATGGAGGGAGACAATTATTTTCCCTCCTCCAATATTTATCTAACCCAAAGATTCTCACACTTTTTTATAGTGAAAATTTTTAGTTTTTTAACGATTTTTTACGATGTGGGAAAAGTAATTGTTTCCTTCCATATAAAAGATGACATCAATTAAAAATTTCATGATAACTAATCGAATATATTTTTTATTTTACACATTATTAATTTTTTTACAAGTGTCATTATTAAGTATTTGTAACAACATTTAATTAAAAGTGTCTACAAAAAAGTGTCACAATGACCATTTATTGTTGTAGTGAGATATAAAAGCATGAAATCGATATTTCATAACATGTATCAAATCTGAAGCGTAAATCAATATAAACTCTGAATATAACATTTATCAAATCCGACACATGAATAACCACAAACTCTAAATCACACTCAGTGACTCATGGACTCTGACTCGACTCGTCCTAATCTAGGGATCCCGATCTGAATAAGAACATACACCCACCTACACTCCCGATCGGGGTGGTGGCACGTTCTTATTCGCGGACTTTGGCTCTTTCCACATCGAACATCAGTAATAGAAGAAACTCTTATTCTATCCACTTCGATATAACCAAACGTCCGGTGTCTTGACATATCCGTCACAGACTTTGGCACTTTCGCCAGCTCAGTATCTTGTGACAATGTGCAATGTGCCCGTGACGATTCCATCACTATCAGGCACCTCTGTCACAAGACCAATCGTCTCTGCCTAGGCGTATCCACCTATGACTCAATACATGATTCAATCGATCAAAGATATCAATTTCATTCAATTGCAAATATTAATGCAATAAAGTAAAGTATGTGATTTTGGGAAACTCAAGTCAAGTCAACTCGAGTTGTGCAATCCCGCATCAACATCAATTTATACATTTTTCTTCTCGGTCTGACGAAGTCGAAGTCTCGAAGTCAAATCTGTCCATACCCAATCTGTCAATGACAATATCGAATAGACACAATATCAATATACAGCTCAATTCAAGGTTTGTTCTGATCAATACGCAAATCAAGACATGATCTGATCAATGTCAACGATATAACGATACAATCGAAATCAATACTGAATCTGATCAAAGTCAATCTACGAATGTCTCGACGGCATAACAATACAATCTTGATAACCCCGTCAATCTCAACATCATAGATATAATACCACAACTCGTAATCGATATCAATACGAATCATAATCTTTAATAATAACAGGTCATGATATCAAATCTGTAAAATCTCGATCACATTATTTCAGAAAATCATAACAATTACATACACAGCCCGTTCTTCGATCTGACTTCAATTATATACTGATCAGTATTCCCAGAACACATAATACTAGTCAAATCACAATTGCCCCAATATCATAATCTCAAACGATATCAGAATTCAATAAAACATGCGTCTTGTTGTAGCTGCCGTCGCTAAGAACTCGGTACTGTACTCGGATTTAAAATCGAACGGACGAATCTTCCGCAACTCACAATCAAAATCAGAACTTGAGCTTCCTTCGTCCCTTCTTTCTTTTTGCTTCTGAGATGGATAATGCTTGTTCCTTATATATATACACACGTTGCATGTTGAGGCAACGTGTAAAACCTTTCTTCAATCTTGGTTGGCGCTCGGGCGGACATAAATTTCCGCCCGGGCGCGAAACGTTCGGCCCTCGCATAATAGGCAGTCACGCTCGGGCGGACAAAAAATTCCGCACGGGCGAGGAAGGTTCGGCCTTCTTGTATTATTGAATGGCGCTCGGGCGGTCAAAAACTTCCGCCCGGGCGCGTAACATTCGGCTAACCATGTTGTGTAATTCCTATGCCTTGCCCAATCGGGTCTCGGAATGCTCTGTCTATACTCATATCAGTTCAAGATCAATAATCTCAGATTAACAAGATCCAAATGTCGAGCATTACATAAACTAACAAACACTTCACTCTCATGAACATCGGCACAAACTTCACTGTCTTGCCCACACAGTCAATCACTGCACGGTAAACAGACAACCAATCCATACCCAGTATGACATCAATGGCAACCATTGGAACAACAATCTCGTACCCATCTGAACAGGACATGCCTTAAAGATACAAGTTGGTCAAATTTCATCTACAAAAGGTAAGAAAATATTGAAATGTAAAGGCATGACAGTAGGTTCAATAGATAAAGAGTTCATAAACACTTCAGATATAAAATAATGCGTCGCACCAGTGTCAATTAATGTAAGTGCTTCCTTGCCGGATATTAAAATATTACCTTATATTACCGAAGAATCAGGATTAGCACCCTCTTTAGTCATTGCGAAAATTCTACCATGTGCTCCTTCTTTTTCCGAAGTAAGAGGGCACTTCTGCGTCGTGTGTCCCAATTCTTTGCATCTATAACATCTGCCACTGCCAATCAAACATTCTCCTTTTTGTGGCTTGCCAAACTTAGGACACAATGGTCTCTCGGGATCCGAGGAAGACAACGGAGCTTTGTTACACGACACCATCTTACCTTTCCCCTTGTGGCCGCCTCGAACATGAGCACTTGCCCCTTGACCTCTCACTTGGAAAGCTTGTCTTCTTAACTGTCGCTCCTTCTCGATCTCCTGTTCATTATGTTCGGCAAGCAATGCTTTCTCAACAATTTCTTAATATGTGCCACTTTCGACATGTGAACATCCCTCCTAATCTCTGGCCTCAACCCACAGAGAAAATGCTCTCCCTTATCTTTATCATTTTCGGCAATATAGGGAACAAAGGCGCATCCTTCCTCAAATTTAAGAGTATACTCATTGACATTCATGGAGCCTTGTCTCAACTCAAGAAATTATTTTACATTTTTGGCTTTGACTTCACTTGAGAAATACTTGGCATAGAATAATTCCTTGAATTCATTCAACTTTAATTCACGAACGTTAACAGTAACCTTGGTGGCTTCCCACCAAATACGGGCCGCTTTCACCAACATAAAAACAGCGCAACTCACTTTATCTCTATCATTCAAATTCAAATGATCAAATATAGCCTCCAATGACTTGACGCAGTCAAGAGCCACTAGTGGATCGGGACCACCGATAAATTCAGGAGGGTTCATCCGCCTGAACCGATAATAAGAACCATCTTCAGTGCTTTGCATTCTACCTTGACCCCTTTCCTGGCCACGACTCTGGGTCGGGGTGTGCATGCTCAATAACTGTTGAATTTGTTTGCCATGGACCTTCGCTTGTTCTTTTAATAGCTTATTGAATTCGTCCACAACTTTTGCAGTCTTATCAGTGGTAGGGGTGCTATCATCCCCTTCGGTGTTTTTCTCTTAGGAGGCATTTCCTACACATAAGCTCACTTCAACATAAATAGGAAACAATGATATATGAATGGCAATGAAATTGAATTATTTCTCAATGTTAAAATCAATAGATGCAGGATCATAAACATACCAGATTGTCCTAGGTAGAAGAAGTCATATATGGACCGAAGAAACCAGCTCTGATACCAATTGAAACGACCCTCTCCCATGACATTTAATTTTTAAAAGAAATAACATGCGCGGAAGAATTTCAATTTAAAGGGGAAATAAAACTCGTATAATGAAAAAAACAAATGCTACCAAACTTTTAATATAACCATTCCCAAAAATTTCATAAAAATATGTTCAAAAGTCAGCATCAAAATATATGTTACTTTTTCTTTAAAAATACAAAATACCCAAGACTACCAATGTTACAAAAAAACCGAAAAAAGTATTACATGCCAAAAGTTTTTCCCGTTTTCTTGCCATATGACTCTTCCACCTTTAACAATCCTTTTATTCTTTCTTGTCTCCTGCATCACATGATATTAACTAGAATGAGATTGTAACCCAGTAAGTAGAAAGCGAAGAACAACAAATAAATATACATAGGCTTGGGCTTGAATGACATGTCTAAGGCAATGTAAGCTATATAATATCATCTTCAATGACAAATAGATAACAAGGCAATATAGATTGTATATCACGGCATGGATTAAAGAAAGAAATTGATAGTCCTGTTACTACGAAATATGTACCTCTTTGATATAAATATCAAACTGTGACAGATACACCTTTATCATGAAATTGACAAATAACATGCATAATATTTACTATCAATTCTTCACTTTAATCATAGAAACTTCATTGAGGCAATTTAACAAACATATGGTAGGCACAATGGATTACTAGCTCCTTTATCAATGTTCAATAGTATTCTTTTATCAATGAATATATTCAATACATATATCAAGAATATATCAATGAAAGGAGCTAGACATCAATAAACATGGCTTTTGTACATAAATTTATCATGTGAGCAAAGAAGAAGAGCCTCTACTTACAACCTAAGAAGCAAAGGGTAGCTAAGACAATTTTGAAGGAATTCCTAAATTAAAATACATTTAATCAACGATTAATCATCACCGATGATCATAGAAATCAACAAAACAAACTTATACCTTCAACTCCTCAAACCCACTAAATCCAAAATAGAAATAGTTCTTACCTTGGAGCTTGGAACTTAAGATGGGAGGAACAAAGAATCTATTAGAACCCTTGAACTTGAAGTGCAAAATATGAAGAAGAGAAAACCTTGTAGGGAAAGAAGCTTGAACCGATAATGAGAAGGAAGAAGGGTAGGAAGTGAGTAGAACTTAAATCGCATTTCCAAATAGAACTTAAGACCCGTCTAGCGCCGCGGCGCCTCCTCCTTGGCGCTGCGGCTCCACATTCTCTGGGCTGCATCGCTCTAGCTTCGGCCCTGGCACCGCCGCAGCGCTGCATGGTTGTAATGCCCGTATTTATGGTGTTGTTAATCTGAAATGATTCATTGATTAATTGATGTGATTATAGACAGAACGGATCAGACCGGGGAAGCCGGAAAAAAGTTTGATGTATGCGCGAGGAAAAGACCTCGCGCACAGGCAGAGGACCTCGCGCATATGCGCGACATGGATCTGCGCATGAGAGCGAGGGTACCCGAGAGTTGTGAAGAATGGTAAAGGACCTCGCGCATATGCGCCGAATGAGGGCGCGCATATGCGCGAGATGTCGTGTCAGGAACGCGCCGAGACATATTGTCTCGCGGATATGCTTCGAGGAAGGTCGCGCATATGCGCGAGACGTGCAGCACAAAGACATGAGCCACGTTTCTTTGCATCTATAACATCTGCCACTGCCAATCAAACATTCTCCTTTTTGTGGCTTGCCAAACTTAGGACACAATGGTCTCTCGGGATCCGAGGAAGACAACGGAGCTTTGTTACACGACACCATCTTACCTTTCCCCTTGTGGCCGCCTCGAACATGAGCACTTGCCCCTTGACCCATCACTTGGAAAGCTTGTCTTCTTAACTGTCGCTCCTTCTCGATCTCCTGTTCATTATGTTCGGCAAGCAATGCTTTCTCAACAATTTCTTAATATGTGCCACTTTCGACATGTGAACATCCCTCCTAATCTCTGGCCTCAACCCACAGAGAAAATGCTCTCCCTTATCTTTATCATTTTCGGCAATATAGGGAACAAAGGCGCATCCTTCCTCAAATTTAAGAGTATACTCATTGACATTCATGGAGCCTTGTCTCAACTCAAGAAATTATTTTACATTTTTGGCTTTGACTTCACTTGAGAAATACTTGGCATAGAATAATTCCTTGAATTCATTCAACTTTAATTCACGAACGTTAACAGTAACCTTGGTGGCTTCCCACCAAATACGGGCCGCTTTCACCAACATAAAAACAGCGCAACTCACTTTATCTCTATCATTCAAATTCAAATGATCAAATATAGCCTCCAATGACTTGACGCAGTCAAGAGCCACTAGTGGATCGGGACCACCGATAAATTCAGGAGGGTTCATCCGCCTGAACCGATAATAAGAACCATCTTCAGTGCTTTGCATTCTACCTTGACCCCTTTCCTGGCCACGACTCTGGGTCGGGGTGTGCATGCTCAATAACTGTTGAATTTGTTTGCCATGGACCTTCGCTTGTTCTTTTAATAGCTTATTGAATTCGTCCACAACTTTTGCAGTCTTATCAGTGGTAGGGGTGCTATCATCCCCTTCGGTGTTTTTCTCTTAGGAGGCATTTCCTACACATAAGCTCACTTCAACATAAATAGGAAACAATGATATATGAATGGCAATGAAATTGAATTATTTCTCAATGTTAAAATCAATAGATGCAGGATCATAAACATACCAGATTGTCCTAGGTAGAAGAAGTCATATATGGACCGAAGAAACCAGCTCTGATACCAATTGAAACGACCCTCTCCCATGACATTTAATTTTTAAAAGAAATAACATGCGCGGAAGAATTTCAATTTAAAGGGGAAATAAAACTCGTATAATAAAAAAAACAAATGCTACCAAACTTTTAATATAACCATTCCCAAAAATTTCATAAAAATATGTTCAAAAGTCAGCATCAAAATATATGTTACTTTTTCTTTAAAAATACAAAATACCCAAGACTACCAATGTTACAAAAAAACCGAAAAAAGTATTACATGCCAAAAGTTTTTCCCGTTTTCTTGCCATATGACTCTTCCACCTTTAACAATCCTTTTATTCTTTCTTGTCTCCTGCATCACATGATATTAACTAGAATGAGATTGTAACCCAGTAAGTAGAAAGCGAAGAACAACAAATAAATATACATAGGCTTGGGCTTGAATGACATGGCTAAGGCAATGTAAGCTATATAATATCATCTTCAATGACAAATAGATAACAAGGCAATATAGATTGTATATCACGGCATGGATTAAAGAAAGAAATTGATAGTCCTGTTACTACGAAATATGTACCTCTTTGATATAAATATCAAACTGTGACAGATACACCTTTATCATGAAATTGACAAATAACATGCATAATATTTACTATCAATTCTTCACTTTAATCATAGAAACTTCATTGAGGCAATTTAACAAACATATGGTAGGCACAATGGATTACTAGCTCCTTTATCAATGTTCAATAGTATTCTTTTATCAATGAATATATTCAATACATATATCAAGAATATATCAATGAAAGGAGCTAGACATCAATAAACATGGCTTTTGTACATAAATTTATCATGTGAGCAAAGAAGAAGAGCCTCTACTTACAACCTAAGAAGCAAAGGGTAGCTAAGACAATTTTGAAGGAATTCCTAAATTAAAATACATTTAATCAACGATTAATCATCACCGATGATCATAGAAATCAACAAAACAAACTTATACCTTCAACTCCTCAAACCCACTAAATCCAAAATAGAAATAGTTCTTACCTTGGAGCTTGGAACTTAAGATGGGAGGAACAAAGAATCTATTAGAACCCTTGAACTTGAAGTGCAAAATATGAAGAAGAGAAAACCTTGTAGGGAAAGAAGCTTGAACCGATAATGAGAAGGAAGAAGGGTAGGAAGTGAGTAGAACTTAAATCGCATTTCCAAATAGAACTTAAGACCCGTCTAGCGCCGCGGCGCCTCCTCCTTGGCGCTGCGGCTCCACATTCTCTGGGCTGCATCGCTCTAGCTTCGGCCCTGGCACCGCCGCAGCGCTGCATGGTTGTAATGCCCGTATTTATGGTGTTGTTAATCTGAAATGATTCATTGATTAATTGATGTGATTATAGACAGAACGGATCAGACCGGGGAAGCCGGAAAGAAGTTTGATGTATGCGCGAGGAAAAGACCTCGCGCACAGGCAGAGGACCTCGCGCATATGCGCGACATGGATCTGCGCATGAGAGCGAGGGTACCCGAGAGTTGTGAAGAATGGTAAAGGACCTCGCGCATATGCGCCGAATGAGGGCGCGCATATGCGCGAGATGTCGTGTCAGGAACGCGCCGAGACATATTGTCTCGCGGATATGCTTCGAGGAAGGTCGCGCATATGCGCGAGACGTGCAGCACAAAGACATGAGCCACGTTTCTCTACCATGCAATATATATGTAAAAGAGTTCATTGCTTCGAATTCATCTGAAAGGATTCGTGAAAAGCTTCAGGAAAGTTGTGAAAAATCCGACTTCAGTATTGTGTTCCTATCGATGCAGGCTACATCTGGACGTAAGTTTTCTTAAGTTTTGATATGATTTGAAATTATGATACTGTCAGAATCGGATACGATTCATATATGGTGTTCTCGACATGCTAGACATCGTATAATCGAAATCGGGTTGAAGAACAGAGACCGCATGGAATTGTTATTATTTTTAGAGTTGATTTGATTGAGAATGGTATCAGATTTGTGTTATTTTGATTATGAGTTGTGATAATTGATATCCGTTGATATTGTATTGCTGGGTATATTGAGTTTATGACGTTATGCCGTTGAAACAGAATTTGATTGAGTTTTGATTATATCCAGTATTGATTTGAGATTGTATATTGATATTATGTTTATTGGGAATGTCCTTCCAGATTGATATATCGAAGGATTCGAAGACAGAGCATAGCCGAACCCCAAAGAAAGAAAGGTATAAGTCAATGTGGTACCGGGAGAACGACTCAAATATGATATACTTGAGATTCTCTAAATCACATACTTATTGTTATTGTGTGCATTGATTTGAATTGATATGCTTGTTCTATTGATTTATAGAAATCATGTATTAGACGAGTATTAGACGAGTGATCTTGTGACATATGTGTCAGATAGTGATGGAATTGTCACTGGCACATTGCACATTGTCACAGGATAGTGATTTGGCGAAAGTGCCAAAGTTTGTGACGGATAGGTCAAGACACCGGATGTTTGGTTATATCGATGTTGAATAGAATTGGAGTTTCTTCTATTACTGATATTCTATTACTGATATTCGATACAAACCATCCAATTACATGTTCACATCATCAATATAAACCATCACTACAAAAATCTCATCCCCCTCCAAAACCAACACCAAAAATGAAACATAACACCAAAACAATAATCATACTTTTACCATTCCAATGAACATAACAACAAGCAATATTCATCCCACATAATCTCAACCATCAATTCAATCCCACCATTATAGCTTCACAACCATAACAATTCCTTAAAAAAAAACAACCATACAATTAACAATACCATTATAAATCACCTTTACCATGTGAAATATCCATAACCCTACCATACAATGATAAACCATGAATATACAATAACCATACCGTGTCATAATATGAAATACCAACCTTTCGAACAATTGTAAACAAGAACCATGACAATAACCATATATCCAAAACACCAAATCAATTAATAAAATCATTGAAAATAGAAGGATAAAAGGTTGGGATATTACACCACCAACACTCTGATCAGATATTTCAAACTACATACACATGAGACCACATAGGATATCCGTACCCGAAGGTAAACGGTGAATCCTCGAATACAATGTATCGAATCATATATGTTTCGACAAAACACTTAACCTTGCTACCTGATGACCCCATAAGAGTTGGTAAACAAGTCAAAGCACAATGCTAGCATATAGAGTCTCAATGTTGTCCAGAGTTATAAGGACTAATGGTGAACAACCATAAAATAGGACGTTTTCACTCGACAAGTGAGAACCACTTGGAAAGTCCTTTATGGCGGGTTGTTCATTGCACTCTACAAGGAGCACCCATCTGCATGCTCGGACATCACAATGTCCCCTACCAATGAAACGTAGTACTCACATCGCAGATAATAGTCTCAAACTCGAGCGGCCTTTATCCTTCTTAACGGTGGCTGAATCGATTAGGAACTTTTTAGAATATACAGTATTTCAAATATGAGTTTCATGATACTCATCATATTAGCATCTCATATCCTTTCTATTGTATATTCAAGGACTTTATCTATTAAACTAACATTGGTATACAGATAAAGATGTGTCAAAACAATAATTTCAAATATAATTAAAATAATGATTGTTTATACATAGAGTTTCAATGTGAACCCTCGGCCATCACTTGGCTCGACGGGCACCTACTCTAACAATCTTCCACTTGAACTAGAGCCAACTACCCATATCCTTCAAACCCACCGATTCGCGATACTTCTCGAATAATTGTTCTGGTAAAGGCTTAGTTTATGGATCAGCAAAATTATCTGTGGAGCCGAATTTGTCAATCGACACTTCTCCTTTTTCCACAATCTCTCGAAGGATGTGGTACTTTCTCAATACATGTATGGATGTCTAATGAGACCTTGACTCCTTTGCCTGAGCAATGGCTTCCGTGTTGTCGCAAAACACCGGGACAGGAGCAAATCCATTAGGAATGACGCCCAACTCTTGGACAAAATTCCTTAACCAAACGGTCTCCTTTACTGCAGCTGATGCGGTAATGTATTTGGCCTCAGTGGTGGAATCCGCAGTACTGTCTTGTTTGGAACTCTTCCAAGAGGTAGCAGCACCATCGAGCATGAATACGAATACAGAGGTTGACTTTGAGTCATCGATATTGTTTTGGAAGCTATAGTCGGTATAGTATTCCTATTTCAGTTCTCCACCCCCATAGACCAAGGCCAACTTATTGGTCCTTCTCAAAAACTTGAGGATGTCTTTCACAGCTTTCAATATGGAAGATCAGGGTTCGATTGATATCTACACACTACACTTAATGCAAAAGCCAAGTCACGGCGTGTAGATATCATCCCCTACATGATACTACCAATTGCAGATGCTTAAGAAATGCTTGTCATCGTCGCTATCTCTGCATCAGTCTCGAGAGACATAGACTTGGATAGGGACACGTCATAAAACATTGGTAGATGTCCTCTCTTTGAATCATCCATCGAGCACCTCTTAACAATGGTATCAATGTATGTGGACTGGGTGACACCAAGCAATCTTCTTGATCTATCTCTATAGATCTGTATTCCCAATACCAAGATGCTTCACCCAAGTCCTGCATCGAAAACTTACTCACTAACCATATTTTAGTTTATTGAAACATCCCTACATCATTCCCAATGAGTAGAATGTCATCAACATAAAGCACCAAGAATGTCACAGCACTCCCACTGACCTTCTTATACACACAAGGTCCCTCAGGATTCTTAGTAAAACCAAACTCTTTGATTGTACCATCGAATCTGAGGTTCCAACTCCTAGATGCCTGATTTAGACCATAAATAGATCTCTAGAGTTTTCATACCATATGCTCATTTCCGACAGATTAAACCCTTCAGGTTGAGACATGTAAATCTTTTCTTTATTATCCCCATTAAGAAAGGTTGTCTTTACATTCATCTGTCATATCTCATAGTCATACCATGCAGCTATGACTAACAATATCCTTATAGACTTTAACATTGAAACTGGAGAAAATGATTCCTCAAATTCAACCCCTTGTCTCTGAGTATAGCCTTTTGTTACCAATCGCGCCTTGAAGGTCAATACCTTCCCATCCGCCCCAAGTTTCATCTTGTACATCCATTTACACCCAATGGAAACACATCCTCAGGTGGATCCACAAGATCCTACAATTGGTTCGAATGCATGGAATTCATCTCAGATTCCATAGCTAAAAGATATTTGGATGAATCGGCATCAGATAACGCTTCCTTGAAGGTCATTGGGTCACATCCATGGTAAGGCTCATCATGGCCCTCTTCAAGAAGCAGACCATACCTCATAGGTGGTCTCGAGACTCTCTCAGATCTTCTAGGAGCTTGTATCTCCTCTCTTACCTCTTCGGGTGTGGGTTTTACAATTGTGGGTGTCTCTCGAACATCTTCGAGTTCTATCATCTCCCCTTCCTATCCAATAGAAATTTGTTTCAAAAAATATTGAATTCCTAGAAGAAAACACATTTGTTTCTTGAGGATGATAGAAATAATATCCAACTGAATTCCTTGGATATCCCACAAAGTAACATAAAGTGGATCGATTATCCAATTTATCTCCCACTACCTGCTTCATATAAGCAGGGCATCCACATATTCTAAGATCAAAATATTTGGGAGTCTTACCCATCCATATCTCATATTGTGTCTTATCAACTGCTTTTGAATGAGCATTTTTCAACAACAGTGCCGCTGTCACAAGTTCATATCCCCAAAATGATGGCGAAAACTCCATGAACCACATCATGGACCGAACCATGTCCATCAAAGTCCGGTTACGATGCTCTGAAACACCATTCAATTGCGGCGTTGAAGGCGGAGTCCACTGCGAGAGAATCACATTCTTCCTAAGATACTCTTGGAACTCGGCACTCAAGTATTCACCACTTCGATCCGATCGAAGTGACTTGATGCTTCGTTCCAACAGTTTCTCTACTTCACTTCTGAATTCTTTGAACCTTTCAAAGGCTTCAGATTAATATTTCATCAAATACAAATAACCATGACTTGAAAAATAATCGATAAAGGTGATGAAGTAGGCATGTCCAGGCTTAGTGGTGATGCTAAGTTGACCGCACACATCAGTATGGATCAAATCCAATAATCATTTGGCTCGATACACGTGGCCCTTAAAGGGAATTTTGGTAATCTTTTTTCACACCCTTATTCTATATTTGACATGATTGCCATAATCAAAATAGAATTTTAATGATATATCTATATTGTTAAACAATTCAAACAAGGGGCATCAATTTGATGGTTTATAAAAAATTTGGCATGATGTCATATTTTTTATACACCAATAACTCAAGCAACGACAACAATACGTACATATAATCGTATTTTTATAAACAAACATACTCGGTATCAGTAAACACACAGAAATAACATTGTAAAACATGTTTCAAACCCTGACATTTCATTCACTATAATACATATGCGGAAGCTATACAATAAGACGTCCAGGTCCTTGTTGAGGTAAGACACGTCACAAGCATCCATTGGCGAACCGACATCCTATGTATCTTCATTACCTGTTCCTGTAATACATTATGCAAAGGCCCTCGAACTACTTGCTTGAAAATTTGCGGAAAATTAAAAATTTTTTTTTTTAAAGAACTTAATGGCCTCGCTCATAAAATCACTGGTGAAACAAGTTCAATATTTCAAAATAATTGCAGCGGAAGAAAATAAAGTTTTCCAAAAATCACAATTTAAAAATATCCATCAACTGATAAAAATTGTTTGCGGAAAAACATAACAACTGCTGCACTGAGGTCCTCGGGTGCCACTACTGCCGACCCAAGCTGGCTCACTGGTCCCCGCCCTCGGCCCTAGCCTCATCAGTACCTACAACAATCAATTCTAGTGAGCCTAAAGACTCAGCATGCATAAATCGCAGGTAACGAGTAAAAATCTGAATTTAAAATATGCATGGGATAAAATATCCTATCCTGAGGCATACTGAAAATAATCTGTACTGAGCAATTATAATACGTGCATAACTGAACTGGAAATCACTGTAAAAATATTTGCTCCTTGGAGCCTGTACTGAAATAACTGGTAAAATTTCCTGTTGAGATTATGTTTTACGCCTGTGGCCACTGCACTAAGCTGAACTGATCGGTAACTGGCTACCGGGGAGGCTGAAACTGAACTGAGCTGGCCGGTCACTGGCGACCGGGTGGTACCATACTGAACTGATCGGTCACTGGCGACCGTATAAAAATAACACTCCCACATAGTGAATGAACCACAAGCCATATCGCATAAATCTCAAAAATAATCATTTTCTGTTTAATGCACGTAAAATAATTAACTGGCGTAATGAAAATTCCTGTAATTTTACCAACTGGATTGGATTGGTTCGTTCCCAGGCTCGCTGCAACCTAACTGTGCCATGAAAAATATGCAATAGTTTAAACATGACCAACTATGCAATTTACGTTCAAAAGATGCGACTATGACGCCTAATGACTTCGCATTTAATCATGACTCCGAGCCAACCTGAACCGACACCGAACCGACGTATAGTCATGATTAAAATACGCTGAAAAATCATAAAATAATGCTCCTAAAATGATAGGGTCGAAATCTAGGTGGAATGGAGGCCAAAACACGAAACGCTCTTTCGAGAGTCAATTTGGCACATTGCACCGTAAATTCTCGTACGACCTCAAAAATGATCCAAATGACAAACGGTCAAAAACATGACCTTCCTAACTCAATGAGGCACTGTCCAGTCCAAGGCCATGGGCTAAAAGCCAACCAAGAACTCGAACAAGCCTCTGAACCGACACAGCAACTTGCTGTAATTTCCAGCAGCTGCGACCTAGCTTGCATCGCGTCGTTTGCGAGACTTTTGGCCATTGGGGCTTGAACCACCGACCAAAGCCTCTCCAAAACGTCCCAAGGAATGATTTGAACCATGGCTAAGGGCCCTAGGCCAGCCACAATTCGCCTCATTCCAGCAACCACCCGAAAGTTCTCACCGAGGGCCCTCATGCGTGCGTGTGTAGTGTTTATGCTATGATCGATGTCTTGCGTCGTTCCAGTGGCCATTTGATTGACCATGGCACGATCTAGACATCTAGGAGCATGATATGAACCATGGCTAAGGGCCATAGGCCAACCAAGATCCACACCAAGCCAACCAACTCGAAGTACATGTGCTGTCAAAACCAAAGGGGCCGAGAGGGGAGGGGGCTGTTTTCACGTTTTGATTAAAAACCGAGGGGCCATGGACCAAGCCACCAAAAGGGAAACTTAGTCACGTCTTAGACATGCTAGGGAAGTGATCCAACCATGGCTAAAGGCCTTTGGGGCAGCCAAGATCAGATCCTTCCTCCTTGACATCCAAACTGAATTTTCGAATCACATTTCTGCACTTATGGGGAACTTGCTGTCATTTCGGTTTTCCAGCAAGTATGGGGCTGGTTTGAATGGACCAACATGGTCCTAATGCATCCTATGACATGTATACAAGCCGCCTTGGGAGCCTGGAGTCGATCCAATACCTGAAACCATCAAAACTCAGAAAAACGTGAAGCTTGTCAAGGGAAGTCGAAAATTCTGCATGTGTGTTCCAAAATATTTTGACATGGATCTCGATTTTTGCTTGCTACAACATGATCATGTACTGAAAAATAAATGATAATATGACTTGATTGAGGTTTGAAAGAAATCTAGACATGCCTGGTTTCGTTTCGAAAGAAGACGAACGAAACAACGACGACGCGGCACGGAGGAGGTGGAGCGCTTCTTGTCTACCTTCCTTCAACTCGATTTTCTTGCCTTTCTCCCTAGCTATGGCTCACGATTTTTACCTCTGAAAAGGGTCTTATTTTCACTCAGATTTCGAAAGAAAGGAGAGGGGGAAAAATGGTTAGGAGGGTGAGGGAAGTGGGTGCAAGATATAAGGGAGGATCAAGACCAAGTCCACTCCCTTTGAATTTGAATTTTGAATTATGGTTTGATATCAAATGAGTTGGTGGATGCTTCTAGGAGGTGGTGGCCGAAATTTATCTTGATTCTAGACTAGGATATGTCCATTTATTTAATTAAATTGTGCTCCCAAAAATCCTAGAATTATCCTACTAATTACATGCAAAGAATTGGTCAAAGTTGATGAGTTGGAAAATGAATCTTCTAGCACTAAGGGTGGCCGAAAAATGCATGATAAAATAAAGGGAAATGTTGATTATCTAGTCAACTAATAATCCTTGAAAGCCTTACTAATCCTTTAAATAATTTAGTGAGCTAACCCCTTAATTTAATAACTTAAATGAATTCATTTCTTAATCACCTCAAATAATTTAATTAAATCTTCAAACCTCCCTTTCTAACTTAAATGAACTTAGTTACTAGCTAAATTAACTTCTGGAAATATTTCTCGAATCTTAAATTCTATCTCAAAACTCCAACTCCGGTCCGGCCTCACTGGAAATACTGAAATGCTAAAAATCATATAACTGAACTGAAATAATAAATAATTAACTTCAAATAAATGCATTTAAAATAATCATGCAATGAAGTCAATTAAATTTAAAAAAAATCTAGAATTATGCATGGCTTATACGTCTACTGATTTACGGGTTCTACACATTAGCTATGTGAGTTTATAAAACTCAATAAGTTGGCACTTATATGTATCAATAGGCATAGAAAAAACTTACATATCAAGTCGTGACCAACAATGAATCTTTAAACCTTGTAATACCATACAATATATTCATGTTCATGTTTGTACTTGAGCCTCATTAGTTGACATGTACTACTGTGCTTGCTTTATTATATAGCTACTACTGTGTTTGATGTAAGGAAGCACCTTTGACAACCCCACGCCCCATGAACATATATTGGCCAATAGGTTTGGTGTACTTAAAACCACCCATGATGTCAACAAGCTCTATATCATATAAAAATCAATCCTTTTCCTTTAATGTTCATGCTCGTGTTCATGACATAGCACTCATCTTCAATATTCATGAGTTTCTTTCATATTTAATATATAAAAATGGAATATGGTGCTATGTTTTCATTAATAAACATACTAACAATGTATATATAGCAATAATCAATGGGAAGCATTTGAAATCATAATATTGCTCATGTATTACTTCAAGAACATGTCAACTTACAGTCCAGAATACTAGTTTGAGACGATGTTTCTCGTTCCTATACTGTCAAATTTATCAATAGTTCAGTTACTATGTCTATACTAGGTGAAAGCTACTCCTCTACATGTATAACAACCAAAAGAGATGAAAACTTACACCCTTAGGAAGTTCTTGTGATGGAGAACTAAGTTCCTATTTCAAAATGATGAAGAAAAGAAAAAAAGGAGCTTTTGGGAGGAAGGGTTCTTGTTCCTTTTGAGTTCTTGCTGCTAATGAAGGTGTGAAATGGTGAAAAATGCTTAGAAAAGTCGAAGCTTATCTTTTTATATACAAGACGGCGCTTGTGCGGTCATTCTCTTTTGCCCGAGAGCGTAACCTTCAGTTGTAGCCCTATGTCTTGACTTGCATCTCCAATTAGTTTCATGTCATTTGAAGGTCTGAGTAAAAAGTTATGCTTATTCTCCCAACATGTGTCAGTGAAGGAATGTCAATACACACGACACACTTCGGGGAACTTTTGGCTTGTCTTCCACAATGATTTGGACAAAACCAAAGACATGAAAGTTTTAGCATTATATCTTAGCTTTCTAATGGTTGTAGCCTCACATAATTTAGATAAATATTCAAATCAATATGCTAAAACCCGTAAAAACTACCATATTTTCATCTCATTTCCTACCAACTTCCATTACATTACCTTTACCTACAAATCTTACTATCACTATTTAGACACATATGCATTCTCAATATACTATTGTAAATCTAGAAATCATATTCCATCAATATCAATATCTCAATCAATATGTAAAACAAATGAGCTAAATAACTACATAATAAATGACATTAACGCATTATTGTCATTTGTACGAGTAACCGGGCATTACAGTTCTCCCCTTGTAATGCCCGAGATTTTGATTCTATTAATCTGATATGATTTATTTATTATGAATTGATGTGATTATATCCGGGCTATCCCGAGACCAGATTGAACAATGCATATGAAATTACACAAGTGGTGGACAGAATTAGTGGCGCCCGAGCGGTAGTGTTTGACCGTTCGAGCGCCATTGTGCAACAAGTGTATGCTTCGGACAGAAGATGTGGTGCCCGGGCGGTAGTTTTTGACCGCCCGAGCGCCAAGGAATAATCGGGAGGCAGAACCCCTCGCGCCCGGGCGGTAAGTTTCAACCGCCCGAGTGCCGAGCAAGCGCCCGGGCGGAAATATATGACCGCCCGAGCGCCAACCGAGATTCAAGAAAAAAATGACACGTTGCTGAAACATGCAACTTAGGATATATATATACATATATACGTTTGTTTCCTTCAGTAGAAAGAAAAGAGAAGAATCGAGAAAAAGTTCCTGTATATGTGTTGAAAATCCTGAAAATCCTTACGCCTTTTGTGAGAAATCCGTCCGTCCGAATTGTAATCTGACTTCAGTACCGTAATCCTATCAACGTAGGCTACAACTTGACGTAAGTTTTGCTACGTTTTGACATGCTTTGTAATTATGTCATTGTTAGAATTGAATAGGATTCATATATGATGTTCTTGATATGTTAGACATCGTGGAATCGAAGTCAGAGTAAGAAACAGCTCTATTATGGAATTATTATGAATTTTCAGACATATATCGGTTGATATTGGACAGATTTGAATTATAGATGATTATAGAATGTATTGGATATGGGTTATGGATTATAACTGTTATCTGGTGATGTTGTATTGACGGGGATACTGAGATGGTACCACTATGCCGTTGATTTTGAATTAAATCCAGATTAATCAGATTCAGTGTTGAAGTGAGAATGGAACATAGATATTATGATTATCAATATGTCATTTCAGATTTACAGAGACAGTCTTGAGTTCAGAACTGATATTGCTTCAGACCGGGACTACAAACGGAAGGTATAAGTCAATGTGGTATCGGGAGATCGACTTAAGTCGGTTTAGACTTGAGTTTCCCTAAATCACATACTTTACTTTATAGCATTGATATTTGCATTGATTTGATTGATGTACTTGTTTTCTTGATTTATAGATAACAGGTATTAGACGAGTAATCTTGTGACAGAAGTGCCTGATAGTGGTGGGATCGCCACGGGCACATTGCACGATGTCACAAGATAGTGTATGGGCGATAGTGCCAAAGTCTGTCACTGGATGATTGGCTATCGATGTGGATAGAAATGTGGCTTTTTCTATTACTGGTGATCGGTACTGTATCGATGTGGATAGAATCGTAACTCTTCTATTACTGATGATCGATATCATATCGATGTGGATAGAATCAGAGCTTCTTCTATTGCTGGTGATCGATACTATATCAATGTGGATAGAATCAGGGCTTCTTCTATTACTGGTGATCGATACCCTATCGACGTGGATAGAACTGGAGTCTTTTCTATTACTGCTTGTCGATATGGGAATGCCAACTTCTGGAAACCGGGATCCCTAGACTAGGATTGAGTCTAGTCTGAATTGTAGAGTTACGAGTATTGTCGACAGTCTGATATTGATTATGTTTCAGATTTTGATACATATTGCTGTTATCTGTTACATGCTTTATATTTGTTTATATGATTGCATGTTTCGTTGATTTATACTGGGATTATATTCTCACCAGAATTATTCGGCTGTTGTCTTGTTTGTATGTGTACATGACAACAGGTGGGACAGGATCAGGGTCCAGGAGATGAGGAGAGATCGTGATAGAGTGGAGACTTCGGACTTTAATGTATATAGGGTTTTGGCACTTGATAATTAGATGTTGAACCTTAGTTTCTACTGATTTGTAGACGGTACAGGACTTATACTTCATTTTATACTGAGTTGTATATTAGTTTTTATGACCCTAATAACTTGATTAGTAAATTGATCCTGATGACGATTAAGAACTGATTAGCGTCCGTGTCCCCACACCCCTCCTTCAAAGAATTTCGTCCTTGAAATTTGACGCACCATAAAGTTCAGGATATCTCTGTTGAATTTCCTCTTCTCGCTCTCAGGTTGCTTCTTCGATTGCATGATTACGCCATAATAGTTTCACTAAGGGTATTTCCTTGCCTCGTAACACTTTTGATTTCCTATCGAGGAATTGGACCGGCCGTTCTTCATTCGAGAGATTTGATGCAAGCTCCAATGGTTCATAATGAAGAACGTGAGATGGAATGGCCAAATACTTCCGTAGCAAGGAAACGTGAAAAACTTCGTGAACATTTGACAAATTCGGTGGTAAAGCAAATCGGCATGCTCTGTCTCCTATTCTGTCCAAGATTTCAAAAAGACCGATATATCTTGGACTTAATTTTACTTTCTTACCAAAAAGCAAAATCCCCTTCAATGGTGATATTTTTACAAATACATGGTCACCAACATGAAAATCCAATGGATGACGTCGCACATCAGCATTACTTTTCTGTCGACTCTGGGTAGTGTACATTCTTTCTCTGATCTTTGTTACCAATTCGGCTGTCTGTTGTACCAATTCAGGGCCTAATAACTTTCTTTCTCCTATTTCATCCAAATGTACTGGAGATCGACATTTTTTACCATACAACGCAGTATATGGTTCCACTCCAATGCTTGACTGATAACTATTGTTATATGTAAACTCAACCAATGGTAGTTTACTGTCCCAACTACCTGGAAAGTCAATATTACCTCAACATATCTTCTAAGATCTGATTCACACGTTCTGATTGTCCATCAATTTGAGGGTGGAATGCTGTACTGAATGCCAATAGAGTTCCAATAACATCATGTAAACTCTTCCAAAATGCAGACATAAATTTTGGATCTCTATCAGATACAATGGACATTGGGATGCAATGAAGCCTCACTATCGGAAGAAAGTGAGCTGATTTTGTGAACCGATCAACAATAACCCGTATAGAATTGAATCTTCTTTGTGTTCTTGCCAAACCAAGGATGAAATCCATTGCAATGTGTTCCCATTTCCATTCAGGAATAGGCAATGGTTTCAAGAGTCCTGTTGTTCTTTGATGCTCAGTCTTGACATGTTGACAAGTAAGACATTGTGCAACAAATTGAGCAATGTCCCTTTTCATACCTGTCCACCAAAATAATGTTTTTAAATATTTGTACATTTTCGTGCCTCCTGGATGGATCGAGTAGGGTGTAGCACGTGCATCTATAAGAATGTCGGTTCTCATCGTTCCTTGTATTGGCACACACAATCTACCTCGATATGTCCAAATTGCTTCCACATTAAATCCAAAGTTCAAATTTCCTTTTTCTTCCTCTCGCTGTCTCAGTTGTTGTAATTCATTATCTGGACTTTGTTCGGCCTTGATCCTATCTGCGAGTGTTGGTCGAACCACGAGGGATGATAAATCGATTGCAGCTCCCTTTGGAATAACATCAATCTTCAAGTTCTATAAATCCCATAAGATTTGTTCTCGTACTTGCATTGCGGAAATAGAACTGGATTTTTGACTCAACACATCTGCAACAGTATTGGTTTTACCTGGATGATAATTAATAACACAATTATAATCTTTCACTAATTCCAACCAATGTCGTTGCCGCATATTCATTTTTTTTTCTGTGAATAAATATTTCAAACTCTTGTGGTCCGTGTATATTTCACACCTCTCACCATACAGATAATGGCGCCATATTTTCGACGCAAATAGCACTGCTGTCAGTTCTAAATCATGTGTGGGATAGTTCTTTTCATATTCCTTCAATTATCTGGATGCATAGGCAATCACCTTCCCGTGTTGCATTAAAACTGCACCTAAACCTTGTTTCGAAGCATCAATGTGGGGCCCCGGGTCTGATATCTAATACTAATAATTATAATTGTAACAAACCAAATGATTTAGTAAATACATAATTTGTTGTTCACAAATTCACATAAACATCGTCAAAATAATTTAATGGTCTCAAATGTTTAAAATATAATTTTCAACATGCCAACAAAAAGTAGTGAACTAAAGAAATCCAAACATCATCACATAGCTCCTAACACCCGAGAATCCCACTCTAACTCGTATCTCCTCGCCTGGAGCTGGGCTCTGGCATCCCAAACCTCGCCTCACCTACCGTCAAGCACATGAAAACAAGAGGTAGCCAACGTGCCGGTGAGTATAAACTCAGTATGATACAATCAATAACATATGAGAATTAACATTTCAAATATCTCATATAAAATTCATAAAGATGCAATATAATGCAATGCATGATCAGAAGCTGTGGGCTATCAATAAATCTCAAGATCAAGTGAATCATCTGGTCATAGGGTACCCAAGGGAATAGAATCACCCAGCAACATCCACCGACTCATCCGCTCGGGGTGGGGTGCTGTGTTCTACAATCCCAGGACTATGGTGCGCCTATAGAGAGTGTTCAGGCCATAGCAGCGACCTCCGCATACACTATGCCAACTCAACTATAGCCCCTTACGTCCAACAAATCAATAAATCAAGGCGACCTCCGCCATATCAAATCTGAATCAAAAAGTGGCTCAATATGCAATGTAATGATGCAAATCAATATCATCATTTCGATATCATAATCAACTCATCTCAATACAACAATCATAATCAAATCACCAATAGTTCATCGATCCATAGAGTTTTCAATTTAAAATAAAAATGATACTTTTACCTCGTATGTTACCGACCGTAACATACCTTTCAAATATTACCAAAAGAAGATCGAAATGTGTAGGTGAGAAGTCTTGAACCTTTGAATTCTACTATAACTCAAGAACTTTGATCTTCTATCAAAACAAAGTAGTTTCTGTTCAAAATTCATAATTAATTAAATACTGCTTCGAATCAAGATCCGTAAATTTCTTAACCGTAATATGCCATAAAAACATTTATTGAATCATTTTATCAAATACATGACATGCGTGCTAAAGAGTTAGCTCCTTTACTTTGCCCTTACCTTCAATTCCATTTCTTTTCAAAATATCAATACATACAATATTAATACCATCAATCATTATATTAACAACTTTACCTCAACACTCAAACCAAACAACACATTGTTTTCCCTTCAATCACTAAACCAAGTAAATAAGCTTTCTTACCTTGCTTATAAACTCTTGAGGAGAAGAAATTCTAATCTCCAAGCAAATATTAAGGCTTCAATCAAAGATTAATGTCTTGGAAGAAATTGGATTGAAGGAGAATGAAGAACCCTAGCTCTAAACCAATGGAGAGAAAAGAAGGAGAAGGAAAATGAGTAAAATGATGATCCCAATCAATTTTATGCCTTCCCAAACCTCAAAACACGCTTTTTAACTTTCTGGGCGCTCGGGCGGTCACATATTACCGCTCTAGAGCCGAACTTACTGCCCACAACTCAAAAATTCAGAAGCAGTGGCGCTCGGGCGGCCGTTTCTTACCGCTCGGGCTCCGCTCTCTGCGCACAGCTACTGTAAAGATCGCTCCTGAAATGCCTCTTTCCTTCCGAATTAGAAAAAGTTATAAACATGAAAGTTGTAGCCCTATGTCTTGGCTTTCATCTCCAATTGGCATCATGTCATTTTAAGGTATGAGTAAAAAGTTATGCTCAATCTCCCAACATGTGTCATTGTAGGAACGACGATACGCACGACACACTTCAGGGCGCTTTTGGCTCGTTTTCCCTACTGATTTGAACAAAACTCAAAACTTGAAAGTTATAGCCTTATGTCTTATCTTTCTAATGAAAGAGGCCTAACATCAATTGGATCAATATACAAAATATTATGCTAAATACCACAACTACTGCCACATTTTTCATACCGTTTCTGCACTTCCATTACCTATTTAGCTCAAATTCCACCTTTGATTCTACCCCTCCATTATCTACTCCATTCTATAACATTCATTACCATTCATACCATAACGTAAAGCCAAGAACCATCACAACTACTGCCACATTTTTTTCAAAATTCGGGCATTACAATTTCTCCCCTCTAAAATAGATTTCGTCCTCGAAATCAATCATCTCTTTCAAGTCTAACATGTTATAATCAATAATGAAAATGAAACCGAGAATAGAAGCATACTTCATTTGAATAACTCTGGATATTTTTGTCTCATTTTATCTTCTAATTTCCAAGTTGCCTCCTCGACACCATGTCTGCTCCACTGTACTTTAACCAATAGTATCAATTTATTTCTGAGTTGTTTATCTTTTCTGTATAGAATCTTAATCGGTCTCTCAATGTAGCTCAAATTCTTATCTAACTCAACCTCATCGGGTGGAAGTACATGAGAAGGATCTGGATGATATTTCCTCAACATGGACACATGAAAAACATCATGAACACCTGATAACGCAGGAGGAAGAGCTAATCTATAAGCCAAATCACCAACACGTTCCAAAATCTCACACGGACCTATGAATCTCGGTGATAATTTACCCTTCTTTCCAAATCTAACTGTACCATGGAAAGGAGATATTTTCAGAAAAACTCTGTCACCTTTCTCAAAAATCAATGGCCGTCTCCTGATGTTCGCATACTTAGCCTGTCTATCCTGAGCAGCTCTCATACGACTCTGAATCAATTTCACCTTCTCTGTCATATTTCTTGTCATATCAGGTCCAACAATTGGTGCTTCAGTTAAATCGTCCCAATACAGAAGAGATCGACACTTCCTGCCATATAGTGCTTCAAATGGTGACATTCCAATGCTCACTTGATAACTATTTTTATAAGAAAACTCGACAAGTGGTATCGAATCCTGCCAACCAATGCCAAAATCCATAACTACAGCTCTCAACATATCCTCTAATGTCGGAATAGTACATTCTGACTGTCCGTCTGTCTGAGGATGATAGGGTGTACTCAAATGCAAACGAGTACCAAGGGCCTCTTGTAAACTCTGCCAAAAATGAGAAGAAAATCTGGGATCACGATCTGATACAATGGACTTAGGCACACTATGTAATCTCAAAACTTCTCTGATATACAATCTGGCCATCTGATCATGCCTATATGTCATCTGATAAGGAATAAAACATGAAGACTTGGTTAATCTATCAACGATAACCCAAATTGAATCGCAACCCCTCGACAACCTCGGCAATTTCGTGACAAATTCCATGGTGATTGTTAGAGTAGATGCCCGTCGAGCCAAGTGTTGGCCGAGTGTTCACAATGAAACTCTATGTATAAACAATCTTTATTTTAATAATATTTGAAATTATTATTGGCACATCTTTATCTGTATACTCATGTTAGTTGCATAGATAAAGCCCTTGAATATACAAATAGTAGAAAGAATATGAGATGCTCATATGATGAGTATCATGAAACTCATATTTGGAATACTGTATATTCTAAACAGTTCCTAGTCGATTCAGCCACCGCTAAGAAGGATATAGGCCGCTCGAGTTCGAGACTAGTATCTGCGATGTGAGTACCATGTTTAATTGGTAGGGGACATTGTGATGTCCGAGCATGCAGATAGGTGCTCCTAGTAGAGTGCACTGAACAACCCTCCATAAAGGACTTTCCAAGTGGTTCTCATTTATCGAGTGGAAAAGTCCTAGTTTATGGTTGTACACCATTAGTCCTTATGACCCGGGACAACATTGAGACTCTATGTGCTAGCACTACACTTTGACTTGTTTACTGACTCTCAAGGGGTTATCAAGTGGCAAGGTTGGGTGTTCTATCGAAACATATAGGAGTCGATGCATTGTAGTCGGGGATTCACCGCTTACCTTCGGGTATGGATATCCTATGTGTATGTAGTGTGAAATCTCTGATCAGAGTATGGTGGTAATTATGAAAGGGGTTTCATAGATTACACCATCGATGCAACTACAACATGACACATAGTATCGATTCATTGACAACTCTCGATATACCAATGGTTGTCGAATCGGTCGGGATATATGAGTTGATGGGACCGTACTGTACGCTAACCATAATTGAATGGTTCTTGTAGACACTATCATTTGATACCTAGGGAATCATGTAAGCGATGCTGCTAGGCGTTTAACATGATTGGTTGGGTACTATCAAACTTGAGTTCTGACGTTCTTGTTATCAAGGAGTTGATAAGTAAGAATGGAGCAATTGGGGTATGCTCATATAAGGACATGTTTAGTCCGAATCACATGGAGATGTGAACCCACGGCTAGTTGTATCAATGAACCATTGAGGGTCACACAAGTGCTAACTTTTTAGATCCCGTTGAGAAGTAAAATAGTTCAATGTGTTGAACGGCTTATAAAAGAGTTTATAAGCGTAAATAAAAATAGAAGTATGACTTCTACAAGGAGAATATAACTTTTAATTTGAGGAAATGTTCCTAAATTAAAAGTTGGCCAAACGAGTAATGTATTTGAAAATTGTGATTTTCATATACATTATTATGGACTAAATTAAATTAATTCAAGTGTTGAATTAATTAAACACTAGTGGACCTAGTAGAGTCCAAATATTTAAATTAATTCAAGTGTTGGATTAATTAAACAACATTGGGCTTTGTAGAGCCCAATTAGAAATAATTATTAAACTAGTGGGCTTGAGTAAAATCAAGTAAGGTTTAATTGGTCTCAAATTTGTTTGAGACAATTAAATTAGAGTCCATGGGCCTTGTAATTGTTACAAGCCCAAATAGAATGTGCATGGGGAGGTGAAGAGTTGGGAGACAACTTTTTCCATGTCCAAGGTGTGGGGACCCGGATGCTAATTCAATTCTTAATCATCATTAGGATCAATTTATCAATTCAAGTAATTTGGGTCATAAAAAAAATTTGTTTAATTGCGGAACGTAATGAAATCTAACTAATATACAGATTCGTATAAATAAAGTACAAGTCCGGTACAATCTACATTCAATAAATACTAAGGTTTAACAAATAATTATCAAGTGTTCAACCCTATCTTTAATCCAAGTCCGTAGTCTCCACTCTAATCATGATCTCTCTCTCTTCTTGTCTTGACCCTGATCCTGTCCCACCAGTGGTCATGCACACTTACAAACAAGACAACAGCCGGATAACTCCGGTGAGAATTATATTCCCAGTATAAATCATGTATACATGCTTTTCATATAAACAATATAAAAACATGAATTAAACATTCATAACATGTATCAAAATCAGAACATGAATCAAATATTTATCACATGTATTATAATTCTAAACATGAATCAATATCAAGAATAAATTATATTCTAAACATATAACATCATCAGGAACATAATTCTATATCAAGCAATGAATCACTCTCCGTGATTCTCAGACTCAGACTCGACTCAGTCCTAATCTAGGGATCCTGATCGGAATAAGAACATACACCCACCTACACTCCCGATCGGGGTGGTAGTATGTTCTTATTCACGGATTTTGGCTCTTTCCATATCGAACACCAGTAATAGAAGAAACTCCAACTCTATCCACTCCGATATAGCCAAACGTCCGGTATCTTGAACTAACTGTCAAAGACTTTGGCATTTTCACCAATATCCTATCTTGTGACAATGTGTAATGTGTCAGTGACGATTCCATCACTATCCGGCACTACTGTCACAAGATTACTCATTTACAATTAGGCATATCTGCTTAATGACTCAATACATAAATAATTAAATCAAAGGTATCAACTTCATACAATTACAAATATCGATGCAATAAAGTAAAGTATGTGATTTTGGGAAACTCAAGTCAATCGGACTCGAGTTGTGCAATCCCACATCAACATAAATTTATACCTTTGTCTTCGTGGTCTGACGAAGTCCAAGTCTCGAAGTTAAATCTGTCAATATCAATCTGAAATACAATATCGCATGGGCACAATCTCAATATGCAACTCAATTCAAAATCTATTCTGACCAATACTCAAATCAAACATAATATGATCAATATCGAATCAAGATACAATCTAATCCATATCGACGATATCACGATATAATCAAAATCACTACTGAATCTGATCAATATCAATTTACTGAGGTTTCGACGGTATAACAATACAGTCTCGATATCCCCGTCAATCTCAACATCATAGATATAATACCATAACTCATTATCAGTATATGTTCAACTTATAATCTGAATAACAATACACTCTCATATTGAATCTTAATCAAATCAAATCTGAAAATCATAACAATTACATAAACAGTCTGTTCTTCAATCTGACTTCAAATATACGATGTCCACTATATCAGAAACACCATATAGGATTCATATTGAATTCTGACAATACCATAATTTCAAATCGTATCTAAACGTAACATAACATATGTCCAGTTGTAGCCTGCGTCGATAGGAACACAGTACTGAAGTCGGATTTAAATTCTAACGGACGGATCTTTCACAATCACAAATCTAAAAGGCGTAAGGATTTTTCTCTCCAAAGCTTCGACCCTTTTCTGAATTTGTGAGGGGAAGACGTGCAATTCTTATATATATATATCGCACATAACAAGAACAAGTGGCTCACTTTCCTTCTGGATGCCGCGCGCATATGCGCGCCCAAGCCACACGCATATGCGCCTGGCTTTCTGCCCGACACTTCTGAATTTATCAACTCGCGCATATGCGCGCACTCGGCTCGCGCATATGCGCGAGACCTACTGTCTCGTGCACACACTCACTCGCGCGACGTGAGCCGCGCACATGCGCGAGGTAGGCAGAGATTTGGGTCAAATCTCTGCCTACCTCGCGCATGTGCGCGGCTCACGTCGCGCATGTGCGCCCAAATCTCTGCCTACCTCGCGCATGTGCGCGGCTCACGTCGCGCATGTGCGCGCAATGTTCTGTTATAGCTCCTGGGCTACTGGACATGTAGAACCCGTAACATAGACTACGTATAAACCATGCATAATTCTAGTATTTAAATTAAAATGATTTTTGTTGCATGAGTATTTAAAGTGCCTTTCTTTAAAGTTAATTATTTCATTTCAGTAGTTTTAATTTTATTCTTTCATTTATTTCAGTGAGGCCGGACTGGAGTTGGAACTTTGAGATAGAATTTAATATTTAGAAAACATTTCCGGAATTTATTTTAGCTAGCAAGTAAGTTCATTTAAGTTAAAAAGGAAGTTTGAGGATTTAATTTAATTACTTGAGGTGAGTAGGAAAATATGCTCATTTGAGTTACTTAATTAAAGGATTAATTAAATAAATTAATTAAGGGATAGATAAGGCTCTTAAGGTATTAATATTTAGTAACTAAACAATTTCTCCCCTTCATTTTATTGTATTTTCGGCCCCTTAATAGATTAAGCATTACCATGCCAACTCATCACCCTTTTGACCCATGCTTTTTTGTGTTAACATGCTAATCTTTCTTTTATGATTAGTCCACCTTAATTAATTAATTATTTAGCATTATCCTAGTCTAGAAAGCTTAAGATTTCGGCCCCCACCTTCTAGAGCCATCCATCAACTCATTTAATATCAAACAACAATTCAAAATTCAAAATGAGGGAGACTTGGTCTTGAGTTGCCCCTTATATTTTGCACCCACTTCCCTCACTCCCCTAACCATCTTCCCCTCTCCCTAAGCTCGAAATTCAGAGTCATTTTAGAGGCAAAAATCGTGAGGTGCTAAGGGAAAACAAGAGAGAAAAATTCAGAATCAAGCTAAGTAGCAAAGTGCTCCACCTCCTCCGCGCCGGATCGTCTCTTCTTTTCGTTTTTCTTTCAAACGAAACCAGGCATGCATGTCTTCTTCCTTGACTCTTCAATCAAGTCATACTATCATATTTTTATGTTTCATGATCCCCCTTTCATGTAAAAACCGAAATACATCAGCATTTTAAGAAAAGAACAACATGCAGAGTTGTTCCGAAGAGCCACACGATAAGCTAGTGTCCCAACTCTGTCGAGGATCTCAAATGGTCCAATGAATCTCAGACTGAGCTTCCGTTTCTTCCCAAATCGCATGACACCCTTCATAGGTGCCACCTTCACAAAGACATGGTCGCCCACTGCAAACTCTAAATCTCTCCTCCGCTGATCGGCATAACTCTTCTGTCGACTCTGAGCAGTCCTCATCCTATCACGGATCCTGACTACTACATCGGCAGCCTGCTGAATAATCTCTGGACCCAACTCTGCTCTCTCTCCTACTTCATCCCAATGAATAGTAGATCTATAATGGTAAGTTCGACTCCCAACTCCCAGAGAAATCAATGACGCAAGCACGGAGAAGATCCTCCAAAATCTGAATGACTCGCTCTGACTGCCCATCTGTCTGTGGATGGAAAGTTGTGCTAAACAGCAACTTCGTACCCATAGTTGAATGCAAGCTCTTCCAAAACGAGGAAGTGAATCTGGGATCTCTATCAGATACGACAGAAACTGGAATACCTTGGAGTCGGACTATCTCTTGGATATACAGCTCTGCATACTGAATCATGGTGAACGTCGTCTTAATAGGCAAGAAGTGCGCTGATTTGGTAAGACGATCTACAATCACCCAGATGGCATTCGATCCTCTGGCAGACCTCGGCAATCCGGTCACAAAGTCCATGGTAACATTCTCCCACTTCCACTCGAGAATGGGAAGAGGCTTGAGCAAACCTGCTGGTCTCTGATGCTCGGCCTTCACTAACTGACAAGTCAGGCACTCGGATACAAATCGTCTGATGTCTTTCTTCATCCCAGGCCACCAATACAAAAGCTGCAGATCTTTGTACATCTTTGTACTCCCTGGATGAATGGAGTACGGGGACATGTGGGCTTCTGTTAGAATATCTGCTCGGATAGAATAACTGCTAGGAACCCACATCCTGTCTCAGTATCTCACAATATCGTCACTAACTGAATACAAGACACTGCCCTTGGCCTCATCCCTCTGCTTCCACTTTGCCAATTGCTCATCTGCTACCTGACCACTGCGAATACGGTCCAAAAGGGAAGACTGAATTGTCAAGGTAGAAAGACGGGGAACTCTACCTTGAGGATAAGTCTCGAGATCAAACCTCTGCATCTCAAGCTGAAGAGGTCTCGAAACTGTCAAATGAGCCATCACTGCGACTTTTCTGCTCAATGCATCCGCAACTACATTAGCTTTACCCGGGTGGTAGCTAAAGTCACAGTCATAATCCTTCACAAGCTCCAACCAACGCCTCTGACGCATGTTCAGCTCCTTCTGCGTAAAGAAATACTTGAGGCTCTTGTGGTCGTTAAAGATCTGGCACTTCTCTCCATACAGATAATGCCTCCAAATCTTCAAGGCAAAAACTACTGCGGCCAACTCTAGATCATGGGTAGGGTAGTTCTTCTCATGAGTCTTCAACTGTCTAGAAGCATATGCTATCACCTTCCCATGCTGCATCAACACTGCGCCAAGACCGAGCGGTCTTACAATAAGTAAGGACATTTCTTGAAGTGGAAAGGTGAATTTACCGCTTTTCAGCACGCAATCCGGACCCTAACGACACGGCCAAAACTGGTGCTGAGATAAGAGCTTGCTTCAAAGTATCGAAGCTCTTCTGACACTCCTCGCTCCAAACAAATTTCACATTCTTCTTGGTCAGTGCTGTGAGTGGAACTGCAATCGAGGAGAATCCCTTGATGAACTTCCGATAATATCCTGCTAAGCCAAGAAAACTGCGGATCTCTGATGCATTCTGCGGCACAACCCAATCTCTGACGGCTGCAACTTTTGCGGGGTCTACCTCAATGCCACTGCTGGAAACAATGTGGCCTAAGAACGCCACATTCTCTAATCAGAATTCGCATTTACTGAACTTTGCGAATAATTTGTGTTTCTGCAAGGTCTGCAACACTGTGGTCAGATGCCAGCTGTGATCCTCCCGATTTTTGGAGTAGACGAGAATGTCATCTATGAACACTATCACAAACTGGTCGAGGTACAGCTGAAAAACGCGATTCATGAGATCCATGAAGATCGCTGGCGCATTCGTCAAACCGAACGGCATCACAAGGAACTCGTAGTGGCCATAACGAGTCCTGAAAGCTGTCTTTGAAACATAAGCATCTCTCACCCTCAACTGGTGATAACCGGAACGCAGATCTATCTTGGAGAAAATCGAAGCTCCCTGCAACTGGTCAAACAGATCCTCAATCCTTGGACGTGGGTATTTATTCTTCACTGTAACCATGTTCAACTCCCGATAGTCAATACAAAGCCTCATCGTGCCATCTTTCTTCTTAACAAACAAGAATGGCGCGCCCCAAGGTGAGAAGCTAGGGCGAATGAACTCCTTGTCAAGAAGTTCCTGAATTTCCTTCTTAAGCCCTTCCATCTTTGTCGGTGCAAGTCGGTACAGTGCTTTTGAGATCGGAGCCGTACCTGGCATAAGCTTGAGAGAAAACTCCACCTCCCTCTCAGGTGGCATACCAGAGACGTCCTCAGGAAAAACGTCTAAGAAGTCTCTAACAATCGGAACATCTGAGGCTGACTGACTGGGCGCCTCGGGGACAGATACAAAGGTTGCTAGAAACGCCCGACGCCCTCTATGCATGAGCTTCCTAGCCTGGACATAAGGAATAATACGTGGTAAAGGAAAGTACCTGTCCGGCTCGAATAAGAACTGAGCCATTCCAGGCGGTCGGACTGGAACTGATCTCCGCTGGAAGTCAATCAAAACTCTATTCCGCAATAGCCAATCCATCCCTAGAATGATGTCAAAATCTTCGGCAACACTATAAGATCCGCATAGACAATATTGCCATGGAGCTTAAGATCTATGTCTCGTATCACATTGGTGGCTGTCATCTCTTCGCCTGAAGGCAACACTACTTAATAGGCTATATCTAGCCCGATGGTCTTGACTTTGAGGAAATTGGAAAAGATCTCCGAAATAAATGAGTGGGTAGCCCCTGAATCTATCGGGGCTTTTGTAGCTGAGCCAGCTATGAAAATTCTCCCTGAAAGTTCGGAACACTAAGCTGAACCCAAATAATCACAAGAGCTGAACTTATTGGCATGCAAAGGTCACAATTCTTCTATCTTAATCCCACAAATAATACTGAGTAGAGCATGCAATCCTATCGCAATTCTAAGTTCAAAATCTAAATCCCGATTCCCAAAACATTGGAATGCAAATGTAAACTTAAAGCTGTAAAGTACCTGTCATCAACATGGTATCGGGGTTCGTCTCCGCAGCATGGAGAGCAAAAACTCTGCCCTGGGTAGGCAGATTCTTCCGGGGGCACTGCCGCAGCACGTGGTCTGTTCTGCCACACTTAAAACATTTCCCTGAGCCATACATGCATGCTCCAGGATGACGGTGTGAGCACTTGGGACAGACTGGGTGCTCAAAGGTCCTCGGGACGACACGTCCCTGCTGGTGCTGCTGCTGCTGAGGTCCTCCTCTGTTTCTGGGCGGGCCGTGATACGGCCGCTTGTGCTGATGCTGATGCTGCTGAGGGGGAGGGCGGTGTGGTACCTGGATAAGGCGCTTGCCCTGACGGTCTATCTCGATGTCCCGCTGATCCTGCTCTGCGGCTAAGGCTTTGGAAACAGCGACCTCATAAGAAGTAGGGTCAGACACCCTAACATCACGGCGCAAGATCGGCCGTAGACCCACCAAGAAATGCATCAACTTAGCTCTGGCATCATTCGCGATCAGGGGCACGAAATGACAACCCCTCTCGAACTTACGGATGAACTCCGTAACAGTCATATCTTCTTGTCTTAGGCTCATGAACTCAGTAGTCAACCTGGTACGCACTTCCTCAGTAAAATATTTGGAGTAGAATACCTCCGTGAAGCGCACCCAAGATAGTGTAGCCAAATTAAGGGCTACTGAAGCTCCTTCCCACCATAAGCGGGCATCTCCTCCGAACAGATAAGAGGCACAACGAACTCGATCTGCATCCCCAAGTTCCATAAACTCGAAGATAACCTCGAGGGACTTGATCCAGCCCTCGGCAATCATGGGGTCCGACGTCCCTGAAAACTCCTTTGGACGCATCTTCATGAATCTCTCATATACAGCCTCGGGCCATGTCGGCCTGGTCGCCACAACATTGTTCCCCGCAAACTGTGCGAAGAACTGAGTCATCCCAGCCAGCATCTGGGCATTCATGTCCGGTGGGGGTGGGGGTGGTAGATCTCTCTCCTGTCTCTGCTCCTCCCTGTCCTCCTGGCAAGGCTCCTCATCTCTAGTGCGCTCTAGAATGCGTCTAGGGGGCATACTGTTCCATACATAACCCATACGTAACTAACATGAATAATTCCATAATTTATTTAAATTTAAATACTGAACAAATAAAATGAATCTGGACATAAAATGCTTCATGAAATCATGCCGTAAAAAAATAATTCATGCTTTAAATAAAATGCGTAAATGTAAACTTACAGACCGAAGACGTGACTTCGTGAGCTTCTCGTGGTCAGTAGTAGTGCAACCCTATACAAAACCATTGCTCTGATACCATCTGTCGAGGCCTGAAAATCCTTACTTTGAAAATTTGCAGGAAATTTAAATTTTTTTCTTTTAAAATAAATGGAGTGCCTCATTCATACCAAAAACTGATAAAATGTTTAACGTTCAAAATAGCAGCGGAACAAATTATTACTTGCCAAAATAACAAGTTAAAGTATTCAACAACTGATAAAATATTTGAGCATCAAAAATAAAATGACAAGTGCTGAAACTGAGGTCCTCGGGTGCCACTACTGCCGACCCAAGCTAGCTCACTGGTCCCTGCCCTCGATCCCAACATCATCAGTACCTACAACAATCAAGTCTAGTGAGTCTAAAGACTCAACATGCATATATCGTAAATAATATAGTAAAATTTGCATGGGATAAAAATATCATGTCATGAGGCATACTTGAAATAACTTGTCATGAGCAATTATAATACATGCATACTGAACTGAAAAATCATAGTAAAAATGTTTGCTCCTTGGAGCCCTGTACTGAAATAGCATGTAATAATTTTCTGTTGAGATTATGGTCTACGCATGTGGTCCCTGAACTGAACTGAACTGAGCTGACCGATACTGGGGATCGGACCGGTAACTGGTGACCGGATTTACGTCTGATCAGACTACTGCCACAGTATACTAGGTGAAACAACTGAACTGACCGGTAACTGGTGATCGGACCGATAACTGGGGACCGGGTTTAATCATGATAGTAAAGTGACCACAAGCCATATCGCATAAATCTAAAAAATGAATATTTTGCACGTAATATAATTAATTCACAAAATTAAATATCCTGTAATAATTTTACTGATGGATTGGATCGCTCCCAGGCTCGCTGCAATCTAAATATGCCATGAAAAATATGCAATAGCTTTTACCTGACCCAACTATGCAATTAAATCAAAAAACTGAGACAAATGCGCCTAATGACTTCGTATTTAATCATGACTCCGAACCAACCCGAACCAACACTGAAACATCATGTAGTCATGATTAAAATACGCCTAAAATGATAAAATAATGCTCCAAAAATGGTGAGGGCCGAAATCTAGGTGAATGGAGGCCAAAACATGAAATGATCTTTCGAGAGTCAATTTGGCACATCGCACCGTAAATTCTCGTACGACCTCAAAAAATGATTCGAATCACAAACGGTCAAAAACATGACCTTCATAACTCGATGAGGCACTGTCCAGTCCAAGGCCATGGGCTAAAAGCCAACCGAGAACTCGAACGAGCCACCGAATTGACACAGCAAGTTGCTGTCGAAAAATACAGCAACTGTGCTTGGTTTGCTTGCGTCGTTTGCGATGCTAATGGACATTGGGGCTTGAACCACCAACCAAAACCTCTTACCAACATCCTAAGCAATGATTTCAACCATGGCTATGGGCTCTAGGCCAGCCACAATTTGAACCACACCAGCAAACAACCGAACGTTCCAACCGAGAACAAATTCTGCACGTAGGATGCATTGCTTTTGTTTGGATGTCACGAATCGTTCCAATGGCCATTTGATTGACCATGACACGATCTAGACATCTAGGGGTATGATATGAACCGTGGCTAAGGGCCATAGGCCAACCAAGATCCACACCATTCCACCATTTTCGAAACACACATGCTGTACAAAGGAAGAAGCCGAAGGGGAAGGGGCTGTTCTTGTTGTTTTAATTTAAAATCCGATTCACCATGGACCAAGCCATCAAAAGGGCGACTTAGTCACATCATAGACATGCTAGGAAAGTGATTTAACCATGGCTATAGGCCCTGTGTCAGCCATGATCAGATTCATTTCCCATATGACAGAAACTGAATTTTCGAAAAGCTCAATTGGACAAGAGGTGGAGTTGCTGTCGTTTTCGTGTTTTCCAGCATGCATGGGATTAAATGAATGGACCAACATGGTCATAATGCATCCTATTGCATGTCTAGCTATCGCCTTAGGAGCCTGGAATAGAGCCAATACCTGAAACCACAACACCAAAGAAAATAGTGAAGCTTGAAGAAAAAGGGGCCGAAAATCTGCATGTACATTTTCTGAAATTTCTTGGTGTATTTCGGGTTTTACATGAAAGGATGATCATGAAACATAAAAATAATGATAGTATGACTTGATTGAAGAGTCAAGGAAGAATATATGCATGCCTGGTTTCGTTTTGAAAGAAAACGAAAGAACGAGACGATCCGGCGCGGAGGAGGTGGAGCGCTTTCTATTCTACCTTGCTTCTTACTCGATTTTCTCCTATCTTCCTAGCTATGGAACCCACGGTTTTTAGCTTTGAAATTCTCTCAGATTTCGAGCAAGGGAGAGTGGGAAAGATGGTTAGGAGAGTGAGGGAAGTGGGTGCAAGATATAGGGGATAATTCAAGACCAAGTCTCCACCTTTTGAAATTTGAATTTGCTGGTTATCAAATGATTTTTGGGGGGATACAAGGGTGGAGTGTGGCCGATTTTTGCATGTCCAACAAGGCTAAGATAAGATTGATCATTAATTAAATGGTGCTATTAAGGAACTTAAATAAATTTGTTTTCTACTCACCTCAAGTAATTAAATTAAATCCTCAAACCTCCTTTTTAACTTAAATGAACTTACTTGCTAGCTAAAATAAATTCTGGAAGTGTTTTTCTGAATCTTAAATTTTATCTCTAAACTCCAACTCCAGTCCGGCCTCACTGAATTAACTGAACTAATAAAAATCAAACTGCTGCATGAAATAATTAACTTAAGGAAAATAACTTAAATCCTCATGAAATAAAATCATTTAAAATACTAGAATTATGCATGGCTTATACGTGGTCTAAGTTACGGGTTCTACAAATATACTCCATCTCTATTTAGGAATCAATAATTTATATAACCAATCTCCTGGTTCCTCTCCTATTGATGGACAATATAGACATTTAAGTAAATTCTGTCACAATTGATCTCATCTGTTTCTCTAACACCAATTATTTCAAGTCATTATACATTTTTCTATCATCAGAATAAATATTGAATCAAAGATGGCGCACTTCTGATCATACCTATTGTTTCCAAATCAAACACATCTGATCCCACAAATCGGTTATTCATATGCCATACAGTATTACATACCCGATATTCTAATCGATCCTCTACTCTAATCATTGAAATCAAGGTCTAAACATTCTGATAAAACTTCTGAACTGCTTTAATTCCCGAAATCAGCTTTGCTTTGACTCACACCGTATAGAATTTCAACGATATGTAGTCTATATCAAATACTGAGTTAGAAGATAACAAGTCTCAAGCAGATTTACTACAACCATCGTATATAATATACTGCTAAATTCATACAACCACCAATATCTGACACTGATATCAATCTCAGCCACTGATCACGGCTTCACTGTACTCAGCTCAACACATATATCGTCTTCAGATGTCACATATTTTGAATACAATCTTTCTCAGGCCAGATTCACAATTCAACAGTTCTTATCTACCATAATCTCTGTTCTCAGAATATTCAATACAAAATATTCGATTCAATCGGTCATATGCTGCGAGTAATCAAAATATCTTGAATATACCGAGCATAAAATCATCAGAATACCTCTGAACACAGGATTCATCTGCCCATAACTGAACTGGTAAACAGAACTGAAGTATTTCACAGAGAAACACACAATCAGATATAACTCTACTCTCAGGCAGTAAATCTTCTAACTGATACTTCAATTCTTGCGATACAATCAACATCATTCTGGAATCTCAGCTAGGAAGACTTTAGTAATTCTCCTGCTACTGGCAAATCAATCCATGATACGCTTAGTTTCAGCAATACACTGAATACATAAGGAATTACTCCATTCCTTTCGATAATCATCGAATCATAGATAATATGGATATCAAAAGAATTTTAAATCGAAAATCCTTACCGTATATTATTAACTCTTCGGCCATTTCAGGTCCGAATCTCACCATCTCCTGGCAAGAATCTACAATAGTTCTGTACTTGTCAACACATCAATATCAATAATGCAGTCAAAGTCAGACAACACAAGTACAACACAGTATACCTCAATCTCATTCTCACTTCACTGCAGTATACGATATTTACAGAATTAACTGATATCAATTTATCCCCCAAAAGATAAAGAAATCAATACTACAGTATTTACAGACCCAACCGAATAAAGCATATATCAATGCAATTCATACAGAATCAAGTATAAGATGTACGAGAATCTCCCCAATACATATGGAACAAAATCATAAAAGAACAGATACTTGTCACTACATCATCAAGTTCATCCTGGATCTGTTCCTCGGTCACTACCACCAGATGCCTCTGCTCCCTAGAATCTTCGGGAACCTCTCTGTGGACAAACTCTAGCAAAATGTCCCTGCTGTTTACAGACATTGCATCTACCAGTCACTCCTTGGCATTGCTCTGTGGGATGTCTTCCTCCACAGGCTCTACAATACACTTCGGTATAACTCGGGTTAGAACCACTGGAGCTAGATGAACCGCTCCCTAACTTTTTGAAATGCTTCTTTCGAGCTTTCAACTGTTCTTTCTTTTCACTACTGCTGCTACCAATCTCGATTCTGGGAGGTAGTTGTTGTGGTCTCGGTGTTGAAAGAACATACGAAGCTTCCTTTTGTCTCATCAGAACTGTTTCTGCTCTTCTAGCTCTGTTCATAGTATCAGTAAAGTTATTCGGTTGTTTCACATTTAACAATGTACGTATCTCCGGATTCAATCCCTGGATGAACTGATCAAACACAGCTGCATCATTTCTAGCCACGTGAGGGGCAAAACGTAGCAAGGTAAAGAACTGGGCCAAATACTCATCAACATTCAACTGACTCTGTCTCAGATTTAAAAACTCTGCACCTTTATCCTGTCTGTATGATATGGGGAAGAATCTTTGATAAAAATCAACTTTAAAAACTTTCCATGTAATCACTGGACCATGCTGTTCTAAGGCTTCTTTGGTTACCAGCCACCAACTCCTTGCGATTTCCCCTAACTGGTGCCCAATCAGTTTAACTCTACAATCATCTGTGAAACCCAAAAATTCAAATAGCATTTCTATATCTTCTAACCAATTCTGACAATCGACTGGCGTCTCAGTACCATTCAGGATCGGCGGTTGAAACGACTGAAACCTCTTCATCATTGTTTCCATCGGAGTTTCTGACACATCTATCTGATTACTCGAAGTACTACCCTATTCTCGAATTCTTCTCGGAGGTATATCTGATAATCACAAGAGTTAGCAATCACATGATAAAAATCCATCTCAATCCCTTTTCGATCAGCTTACCTCTGATAAAGAATTGGTTCTGACTCATTTCCAAATTATACACATTACCAAATCAACTCAGATATTCAGGTAACATGTAGTTTCAAAAGCAATAAAACATAATATCATGTTAGCATACACAATGTAATTCAACATTATAATAAATTACATGCTAGCAATCACATGCAAGGAAAGAAAACTCAATCTACCCCGCTTACTAGCTTCTATCTCAATCTCAAGAACCTACCGTTCTGGACCTATTGCTCTGATACCACCTGTTGTGGGGACCCGGACGCTAATTCAATTCTTAATCATCATTAGGATCAATTTATCAATTCAAGTAATTTGGGTCATAAAAAAAATTTGTTTAATTGCGGAACGTAATGGAATCTAACTACTATACAGATTCGTATAAATAAAGTACAAGTCCGGTACAATCTACATTCAATAAAAACTAAGGTTTAACAACTAATTATCAAGTGTTCAACCCTATCTTTAATCAAAGTCCGTAGTCTCCACTCTAATCATGATCTCTCTCTCTTCTTGTCTTGATCCTGATACTGTCCCACCTGTTTTCATGCACACATACAAACAAGACAACAGCCGGATAACTACGGTGAAAATTAAATTCTCAGTATAAATCATGTATACACGCCTTTCATATAAACAATATAAAAACATGAATTAAACATTCATAACATGTATCAAAATCAAAACATGAATCAAATATTTATCACATGTATTATAATTCTAAACATGAATCAATATCAAGAATAAATTATATTCTAAACATATACCATCATCAAGAACATAATTACATATAAAGCAATGAATCACTCTCCGTGATTCTCAGACTCAGACTCGACTTAGTCCTAATCTAGGGATCCCGATCGGAATAAGAACATACACCCACCTACACTCCCGATCGGGGTGGTAGTATGTTCTTATTCACGGATTTTGGCTCTTTCCATATCGAACAACAGTAATAGAAGAAACTCCAATTCTATCCACTCCGATATAGCCAAACGTCCGGTGTCTTGAACTAACCGTCACAGACTTTGGCATTTTCACCAATATCCTATCCTGTGACAATGTGCAATGTGCCAGTGACGATTCCATCACTATCCGGCACTACTGTCACAAGATTACTCATTCACAATTAGGCATATCCGCTTAATGACTCAATACATAAATCAATAAATCAAAGGTATCAACTTCATACAATTGAAAATATCGATGCAATAAAGTAAGTATGTGATTTTGGGAAACTCAAGTCAATCGGACTCGAGTTGTGCAATCCCACATCAACATAAATTTATACCTTTGTCTTCGTGGTCTGACAAAGTCGAAGTCTCGAAGTTAAATCTATCCATATCAATCTGAAATACAATATCGCATAGGCACAATCTCAATATGCAACTCAATTCAAAATCTATTCTGACCAATACTCAAATCAAACATAATATGATCAATATCGAATCAAGATACAATCTAATCCATATCGACGATATCACGATATAATCAAAATCACTACTGAATGTGATCAATATCAATTTACTGAGGTTTCGACGGTATAACAATACAGTCTCGATATCCCCGTCAATCTCAACATCATAGATATAATACCATAACTCATCATCAGTATCAGTTCAACTTATAATCTGAATAACAATACACTCTGATATTGAATCTTAATCAAATCAACTCTGAAAATCATAACAATTACATAAACAGTCTGTTCTTCAATCTGACTTCAAATATACGATGTCCACTGTATCAGAAACACCATATAGGATTCATATTAAATTCTGACAATACCATAATTTCAAATCGTATCTAAACGTAACAAAACCTACGTCTAGTTGTAGCCTGCGTCGATAGGAACACAGTACTGAAGTCGGATTTAAATTCTAACGGACGGATCTTTCACAATCACAAATCTAAAAGCTTCGACCATTTTCTGAATTTGTGAGGGGAAGACGTTCAATTCTTATATATATATATATATATAAAAAGAACAAGTGGCTCACTTTCCTTGTGCATGCCGCGCGCATATGCGCACCCAAGCCACACGCATATGCGCCTGGCTTTCTGCCTGGCACTTCTGAATTTATCAACTCGCGCATATGCGCGCACTCGGCTCGCGCATATGCGCGAGACCTACTGTCTCGTGCACACACTCACTCGCGCATATGCGCGACTTCACCCCGCGCATGTGCGCCAAAATCTCTGCCTACCTCGCGCATGTGCGCGGTTCACGTCGCGCATGGGCGCGCAATGTTCTGTTATAGCTCCTTGGCTACTGGACATGTAGAACCCCGTAACATAGACTACGTATAAACCATGCATAATTCTAGTATTTAAATTAAAATGATTTTTGTTGCATGAGTATTTAAAGTGCCTTTCTTTAAAGTTAATTATTTCATTTCAGTAGTTTTAATTTTATTCTTTCAGTTATTTCAATGAGGCCGGACTGGAGTTGGAGCTTTGAGATAGAATTTAAGATTTAGAAAACATTTCCGGAATTTATTTTAGCTAGCAAGTAAGTTCATTTAAGTTAAAAAGGAAGTTTGAGGATTTAATTTAATTACTTGAGGTGAGTAAGAAAATAAGCTCATTTGAGTTACTTAATTAAGGGATTAATTCAATAAATTAATTAAGGGATAGATAAGGCTCTTAAGGTATTAATATTTAGTAACTAAACAATTTTTCCCCGACATTTTATTGTATTTTTGGCCCCTTAATAGATTAAGCATTACCATGCCAACTCATCACCCTTTTGACCCATTCTTTTTGGTGTTAACATGCTAATCTTTCTTTTATGATTATTCCACCTTAATTAATTAATTATTGAGCATTATCCTAGTCTAGAAAGCTTAAGATTTTGGCCCCCACCTTCTAGAGCCATCCATCAACTTATTTGATATCAAACAACAATTCAAAATTCAAAATGAGGGAGACTTGGTCTTGAGTTGCCCCTTATATTTTGCACCCACTTCCCTCACTCCCCTAACCATCTTCCCCTCTCCCTAAGCTCGAAATTCAGAGTCATTTTAGAGGCAAAAATCGTGAGGTGCTAAGGGAAAACAAGAGAGAAAAATTCAGAATCAAGCTAAGTAGCAAAGCGCTCCACCTCCTCCGCGCCGGATCGTCTCTTCTTTTTGTTTTTCTTTCAAACGAAACCAGGCATGCATATATTCTTCCTTGACTCTTCAATCAAGTCATACTATCATATTTTTATGTTTCATGATCCCCCTTTCATGTAAAAACCGAAATACATAAGCATTTTCATAAAAGAACAACATGCAGAATTTCGGCCCCTTTCTTTTCAAGCTTCACGGTTTTCTTTGATGTTGTGGTTTCAGGTATTGGTTCGGTTCCAGGATCCCAAGGCAACATCTAGACATGTTCTAGGATGGATTATGATCACTTTAGTCCATTGTTTAAGCCCCCATGCTTCCTGGAAATTCGAAAATGACAGCAACTCCATTTGTGTCCATTTGTGTTCGAAAATCTGATGTTGCGGTCATAAGGGAATAGATCGGATCTTGGCTGCCCTAGCGGCCTATAGCCATGATTAGATCACTTCCCTAGCATGTCTAAGACGTGACTAAGTCGCCCTTTTGGTGGCTTGGTCCATGGTTAATCGGTTTTTAAATCAAACTCAAGAACCACCCCTCCCCTTCTCGGCCCCTTTTATTTTGACACCATGTGTTGGTTCGAGTATGGTGGAATGGTGTGGATCTTGGTTGGCCTAAAGCCCTTAGCCACGATTCACACCATGCCCCAAGATGTCTAGGTCGTGCCATGGTCAATCAAATGACCACTGGAACGAGACGAGACAGCAAGCGAAGCACAACACCACACACGCACGCATGAGTGTCCTCGGTAGGAGTTTTTGGTTGGTTGCTGGAATGGTAAGGATTTTGGCTGGCCTAGGGCCCCTAGCCATGGTTCAAATCATTCCTTGGGACGTTGGTAAGAGGTGTTGGTCGGAGGTTCAAGCCCCAATGGCCATTAGCCTCGCAAACGACGCAAGCAAACCAAGCACAGCTGCTGTATTTTTGGACAGCAACTTGCTGTGATGGTTCAGTGGCTCGTTCGAGTTCTCGGTCGGCTTTTAGCCTATGGTCTTGGACTGGACAGTGCGTCATTGAGTTAGGAAGGTCATGTTTTTGACCGTTTATAATTCGGTTCATTTTTGAGGTCGTACGTGAATTTACGGTGCGATGTGCCAAATTGACTCTCGAAAGAGCGTTTCTTGTTTTGGCCTCCATTCACCTAGATTTCGGCACTCACCATTTTAGGAGCATTATTTTATAATTTTAGGCGTATTTTAATCATGACTACATGACGGTTCAGTGTTGGTTCGGGTTGGTTCGGAGTCATGATTAAATACGAAGTCGGTAGACGTAATTGTCACATTTTAGAATGTTATTGCATAATTTGGTCCCATAAATCTATTGCATATTTTTCATGACATATTTAGGTTGCAGCAAGCCTGGGAGCGATACAATCCAAGCAGTAAATTATTACAGGATATTTAATTGTGCCATTTAATTATATTACGTGCATAAATATATAAAATGTTCATTTTTGAGATTATGCGATATTGCTTGTGGCCATTTCACTATCATGGGATTATTGCTAAATCCGGTCGCCAGTTACCGGTCCGGTCGCCAGTTACCGGTCAATTAAGTTTTTTTCACCCAGTATTCTGTGGCTACAGTCTTATCAGACATTTACTATTTTATCCGGTTGCCAGTTACCAGTCATGGGAGCATTTTATTATCCGGTCGCCAGTTACCGGTCAGTTTCAGTGCAGGGGCCACTTGCGTATACCATAATCTCACCAGGAAAATTATTACAGGCTATTTCAGTACAGGGCTCCAAATAGCAAACATTTTTACCATGATATTTTAAGTTCAGTTATGCACGTATTATAATTAATCATGACACGACCCTTTTACGATATGCCTCATGACACGACATTTTTATTCCATGAAATCTTACTATAGTATTTACTCGTTATTTACGATATATGCATGTTGAGTCTTTAGACTCACTAGACTTGACTGTTGTAGGTTCTGATGATGCCGGGGCCGAGGGCGGGGACCAGTGAGCAGGCTCGAGTCGGCAGTAGTAGGACCCGAGGATCTCAGTTCAGCATTTATTTTTAATTGATGGCTCAAACGTTTTAATTATTGTTGGAAAAACTTTTTACTTTTATTTCAAAAATGTTAATTCTTCCGCTGCCACATTGAACATCAAACTTTATTTATAAGTTCATTTATGAAGGAGGCAATTATAATTATTTAAAAAGAAAAATTTTAAATTTTTCGCAAATTTACAAGTAAGGATTTTAGGCCTTTACAGATGGTATCAGAGCGGTGGTTCTGTATAGGGTTGTACTACTACTGACCACGAGAAGCTCACGAAGTCACCTCTTCGGTCTGTAAGTTTATATTTACGCATTTTCTTTAAAGCATGAATTATTTTCTTAACGGCATGATTTCATGAAGCATTTTATGTCCGGATTCATTTTATTTGTTCAGTATTTAAATTTAAATAAATTATGGGATTATGTATGTTAGTTACGTATGGGTTATGTATGGAACAGTATGCCCCCTAGACGCACCCTTGAGCGCCCTACTGAGGATGAGCCTCGCCGAGAGGGCAGAGAGGAGCCGAGGCAGGAGAGAGACTTACCACCTCCACCTCCACCGGACATGAATGCCCAGATGTAAGCTGGGATGACTCAGTTCTTCGCACAGTTTGGGGGGAACAGGGCCCAAGGTTGTCTACGAAAGATTCATGAAGATGCGTCCGAAAGAGTTTTCTGGTTTGTCTGACCCCATGATTGCTGAGGGCTGGATCAAGTCCCTCGAGGTTATCTTCGAGTTCATGGAGCTTGGAGATGCAGACAGAGTCCGATGTGCCACATACTTATTCGGAGGAGATGCCCGCTTATGGTGGGAAGGAGCATCGGTGGCCCTGAACATGGCTACGCTGAGTTGGGTACGCTTCACGGAGGTGTTCTACTCCAAATACTTTGCTGAGGAAGTGTGCACCAGGTTGACCACTGAGTTTTTGAGCTTGAGGCAAGGAGATATGACTGTTACGGAGTTCATCCGTAAGTTCGAGAGGGGTTGTAATTTTGTACCCCTGATCGCAAACGATGCTAGAGCCAAGATGATGCATTTTCTGGTGGGTCTACGGCCGATCTTGCGCCGTGATGTTAGGGTGTCTGACCCCACTTCTTATGAGGTCGCTGTCTCCAAAGCCCTAGCCGCAGAGCAGGATCAGCGTGATATCGAGAGAGATCGCTTGGGAAAGCGACCAACCCAGGTACCGCACCGCCCTCCTCCTCAGCAGCATCAGTAGCACAACAAGAGGCCTTTTCACGGGCCGCCTAGAAACAGAGGCCAGCAGCAGCAGCGGGGACGCCCAGCCCCGAGGGCTCCTGAGTTCCCAGTCTGTCATAAGTGTTCACGTCGCCATCCTGGAGCATGTTTGTACGGCTCTGGAAAGTGTTATAGGTGTGGTAGTCCAGACCACTTATTTCTGCAGTGCCCTCAAAGGAACCTGCCTACCCAGGGGAGAGTGTTTGCTCTCCATGCGACGGAGACGAACCCCGATACTATGCTGATGACAGGTACCTTAAGCTTTGAGTCGGCATTTGGAACTTAATGTTTTGGGTTAATATTTTTAACATAGAATTGCGTTAGGATTGCATGCTCTACTTTGTAAGATTTTGGAAATTTAAGTTAGAAGAACTTCAACCTTTGCATGTCTATAAGTTTAGTCTTTGTAACTATTGGGTTCAACTTAGAATTCCGATCTTTCAGGAAGAATTTTTATATCCGGTTTCGCTACGAAGGCCTTGAAAGATTCAGGGGCCACTCACTCATTCATTTCAGAGGTCTTTGCTAATTTCCTCAAAGTTAAGACCATTGGGCTAGATATAGCCTATTCCGTAGTACTGCCGTCTGGCGAGGAGATGGCAGCCACCAGTGTGATCCGAGACATAGATCTTGAGCTCCATGGCAACCTTGTTTATGCGGATCTGATCGTACTGCCGATGCCAGAGTTTGACATTATACTAGGGATGGATTGGCTACTGCGGAACAGAGTTTTGATTAACTTCCAGCGGAGATCTGTTCTAGTCCGACCGCCTGGAATGACGCAGTTCTTATTTGAGCCAGACAGGTACTTTCCTCAACCATGTATTATTCCATATGTTCAGGTTAGGAAGATCATGCATAGAGGGTGTCGGGCGTTTCTAGCAACCTTTGTATTTGTCCCCGAGGCACCCAGTCAGTCAGCCTCAGATGTTCCGATTGTTAGAGACTTCTTAGATGTTTTTCCTGAGGACGTCTCTGGTATGCCACCTGAGAGAGAGGTGGAGTTTTCCATAGAGCTTATGCCAGGTACGGCTCCGATCTCAAAAGCACCGTACCGACTTGCACCGACAGAGATGGCAGAGCTTAAGAAGCAGATTTAGGAACTTCTTGACAAGGAGTTCATTCCCCCTAGTTTCTCACCTTGGGGCACGCCAGTCTTGTTTGTTTAGAAGAAAGATGGCACGATGAGGCTTTGTATTGACTATCGGGAGTTGAATAGGGTTACAGTGAAGAATAAATACCCACTTTCGAGGATTGAGGATCTGTTTGACCAGTTGCAGGGAGCTTCGATTTTCTCTAAGATAGATCTGCGTTCCGGTTATCACCGGTTGAAGGTGAGAGATGCTGATGTTTCAAAGAAAGCTTTCAGGACTCGTTATGGTCACTACGAGTTTCTTGTGATGCCGTTCGGTTTGACGAATGCACCAGCGATCTTCATGGATCTCATTAATCGCGTATTTCAGCCCTACCTTGACCAGTTTGTGATAGTATTCATAGATGACATTTTTGTCTACTCCAAGAATCGGGAGGATCACAGCAGGCATCTGGCCACAGTGTTGTAGACATTGTAAAAGCACAAATTATTCGCAAAGTTCAGTAAATGCGAATTCTGGTTAGAGAAGGTGGCGTTCTTAGGCCACATTGTATCCAGCGGTGGTATTGAGGTAGACCCAGTGAAAGTTGCAGCAGTCAGAGATTGGGTTGTGCCGCAAAATGCATCAGAGATCCGCAGTTTTCTTGGCTTAGCAGGATATTATCGGAAGTTAATGAGTGATTCTCTTCGATTGAAGTTTCACTCACAGCACTGACCAAGAAGAATGTGAAATTTGTTTGGAGCGAGGAGTGTCAGAAGAGCTTCGATACTTTGAAGCAAGCTCTTATCTCAGCACCAGTTTTGGCCGTGCCGTTAGGGTCCGGTGAGTTTGTTCTGTATACCGATGCTTCGAAGCTCGGTCTTGGCGCAATATTGATGCAGCATGGGAAGGTGATAGCTTATGCTTCTAGACAGTTGAAGAATCATGAGAAGAACTACCCTACCCATGATCTAGAGTTGGCCGCAGTAGTTTTTGCCTTGAAGATTTGGAGGCATTATCTGTATGGAGAGAAGTGCCAGATCTTTACCGACCACAAGAGCCTCAAGTATTTCTTTACGCAGAAGGAGCTGAACATGCGTCAGAGGCGTTGGTTGGAGCTTGTGAAGGATTATGACTGTGACATTAGCTACCACCCGGGTAAAGCTAATGTAGTTGCGGATGCATTGAGCAGAAAAGTCACAGTGATGGCTCATTTGACAGTGTCAAGACCTCTTCAGATTGAGATGCAGAGGTTTGATCTTGAGACTTATCCTCAAGGTAGAGTTCCCCGTCTTTCTACCTTGACCATTCAGTCTTCCCTTTTGGACCGTATTCGCAGTGGTCAGTCATCAGATGAGCAGTTAGCAAAGTGGAAGCAGAGGGATGAGGCCAAAGGCAGTGTATTGTATTCAGTCAGTGATGGTATTGTGAGATACCGAGACAGGATATGGGATCCTAGCAGTGATTCTATCCGAGCAGATATCTTATCAGAAGCCCATACGTCGCCGTACTGTATTCATATAGGGAGTACGAAGATGTACAAGGATCTGCAGCTATTGTATTGGTGGCCAGGGATTAAGAAGGATATCAGGCAATTTGTGTCCGAGTGTCTGACTTGCCAATTAGTGAAAGCGGAGCATCAGAGACCAGCAGGTTTGCTCAAGCCTCTCCCTATTCCCGAATGGAAGTGGGAGAATGTTACCATGGACTTTGTGACCGGATTGCCGAGGTCAGTCAGAGGATCGAATGCTATCTGCGTGATTGTAGATCGTCTTACCAAGTCAGCGCACTTCTTTCCTATTAAGACGACTTTCACCATGGTTCAGTATGCAGAACTGTATATCCAAGAGATAGTCCGACTCCATGGTATTCCAGTTTCTATCGTATCTGACAGAGATCCTAGATTCACTTCCTCATTTTGGAAGAGTTTGCATTCGACTATGGGTACGAAGTTGCTGTTTAGCACAGCTTTCCATCCGCAGACAGATGGACAGTCAGAGCGAGTCATTCAGATTTTAGAGGATCTTTTCCGTGCTTGCGTCATTGATTTCTCAGGGAGTTGGGAGTCGAACTTGCCATTGGTTGAGTTCACCTACAACAACAGCTTCCAGTCTTCCATTTGTATGGCTCCGTATGAAGCACTATATGGCCGCAAGTGTAGATCTCTTGTTCATTGGGATGAAGTAGGAGAGAGAGCAGAGTTGGGTCCAGATATTATTCAGGAGACTGTCGATGTAGTAGCCCGAATCCGTGATAGAATGAGGACTGCTCTGAGTCGACAGAAGAGTTATGCCGATCAGCGGAGGAGAGATTTAGAGTTTGCTGTCGGCGACCATGTCTTTGTGAAAGTCACACCTATGAAGGGTGTCATGAGATTTGGCAAGAAAGGGAAGCTCAGTTCGAGATTCATTGGACCATTTGAGATCCTCGACAGAGTTGGGACGCTAGCTTATCGTGTGGCTCTTCCGCCGAATCTGGCCGGAGTACACAATGTGTTCCACGTCTCCATGCTGAGGAAGTACATGGCGAACCCTTCGCATGTCCTGAACTTTGAGCCGTTGCAGCTTACTCCGAACCTATCTTATGAGGAGAGGCCAGTGCAGATCCTAGACAGGCAGGAGAAGAAGCTTCGGAACAAGCTGGTTAAGCGAGTCAAAGTCAGATGGCTCAACCATTCAGAGGAGGAAGCTACATGGGAGTCTGAGTCGGAGATGAGAGATCGTTACCCCGAGTTATTCGGCGAGTTTTAATTTCGAGGACGAAATTTCTTTTAAGGGGGGAAGGATTGTAGAACCCGTAACTTAGACTACGTATAAACCATGCATAATTCTAGTATTTAAATTAAAATGATTTTTGTTGCATGCGTATTTAAAGTGCCTTTCTTTAAAGTTAATTATTTCATTACAGTAATTTTAATTTTATTCTTTCAGTTATTTCAGTGAGGCCGGACTGGAGTTGGAGCTTTGAGATAGAATTTAAGATTTAGAAAACATTTCAAGAATTTATTTTAGCTAGCAAGTAAGTTCATTTACGTTAAAAAGGAAGTTTGAGGATTTAATTTAATTACTTGAGGTGAGTAGGAAAATAAGCTCATTTGAGTTACTTAATTAAGGGATTAATTCAATAAATTAATTAAGGGATAGATAAGGCTCTTAAGGTATTAATATTTAGTAACTAAACAATTTCTCCCCTTCATTTTATTGTATTTTCGGCCCCTTAATAGATTAAGCATTACCATGCCAACTCATCACCCTTTTGACCCATTCTTTTTGGTGTTAACATGCTAATCTTTCTTTTATGATTAGTCCACCTTAATTAATTAATTATTGAGCATTAGCCTAGTCTAGAAAGCTTAAGATTTCGGCCCCCACCTTCTAGAGCCATCCATCAACTCATTTGATATCAAACAACAATTCAAAATTCAAAATGAGGGAGACTTGGTCTTGAGTTGCCCCTTATATTTTGCACCCACTTCCCTCACTCCCCTAACCATCTTCCCCTCTCCCTAAGCTCGAAATTCAGAGTCATTTTAGAGGCAAAAATCGTGAGGTGCTAAGGGAAAACAAGAGAGAAAAATTCAGAATCAAGCTAAGTAGAAAGGCGCTCCACCTCCTCCGCGCCGGATCGTCTCTTCTTTTCGTTTTTCTTTCAAACGAAACCAGGCATGCATATATTCTTCCTTGACTCTTCAATCAAGTCATACTATCATATTTTTATGTTTCATGATCCCCCTTTCATGTAAAAACCGAAATACATCAGCATTTTCAGAAAAGAACATGCAGAATTTCGGCCCCTTTCTTTTCAAGCTTCACGGTTTTCTTTGATGTTGTGGTTTCAGGTATTGGTTCGGTTCTAGGATCCCAAGGCAACATCTAGACATGTTCTAGGATGGATTAGGATCACTTTAGTCTATTATTTCAGCCCCCATGCTTCCTGGAAATTCGAAAATGACAGCAACTCCATTTGTGTCCATTTGTGTTCGAAAATCTGATGTTGCGGTCATAAGGGAATAGATCGGATCTTGGCTGCCCTAGCGGCCTATAGCCATGATTAGATCACTTCCCTAGCATGTCTAAGACGTGACTAAGTTGCCCTTTTGGTGGCTTGGTCCATGGTTAATCGGTTTTTAAATCAAACTCAAGAACAACCCCTCCCCTTCTCGGCCCCTTTGAATTTGACAGCATGTGTTGGTTCGAGTATGGTGGAATGGTGTGGATCTTGGTTGGCCTAAAGCCCTTAGCCATGGTTCACACCATGCCCCAAGATGTCTAGGTCGTGCCATGGTCAATCAAATGACCACTGGAACGATACGAGACAGCAAGCGAAGCACAACACCACACACGCACGCATGAGTGTCCTCGGTAGGAGTTTTTGGTTGGTTGCTGGAATGGTAAGGATTGTGGCTGGCCTAGGGCCCCTAACCATGGTTCAAATAATTCCTTGGGACGTTGGTAAGAGGTTTTGGTCGGAGGTTCAAGCCCCAATGGCCATTAGCCTCGCAAACGACGCATGCAAACCAAGCACAGCTGCTGTATTTTTGGACAGCAACTTGCTGTGACGGTTCAGTGGCTCGTTCGAGTTCTCGGTCGGCTTTTAGCCTATGGCCTTGGACTGGACAGTTCCTCATTGAGTTAGAAAGGTCATGTTTTTGACCGTTTATAATTCGGTTCATTTTTTAGGTCGTACGAGAATTTACGGTGCGATGTGCCAAATTGACTCTCGAAAGAGCGTTTCTTGTTTGGGCCTCCATTCACCTAGATTTCGGCACTCACCATTTTAGGAGCATTATTTTATCATTTTAGGCATATTTTAATTATGACTACATGACGGTTCAGTGTTGGTTCGGGTTGGTTCGGAGTCATGATTAAATACGAAGTCGGTAGACGTAATTGTCACATTTTAGAATGTTATTGCATAGTTTGGTCCCATAAATCTATTGCATATTTTTCATGACATATTTAGGTTGCAGCGAGCCTGGGAGCGATCCAATCCAAGCAGTAAATTATTACAGGATATTTAATTGTGCCATTTAATTATATTACGTGCATAAATATATAAAATGTTCATTTTTAAGATTATGCGATATTGCTTGTGGCCATTTCACTATCATGGGATTATTGCTAAATCCGGTCGCCAGTTACCGGTTCGGTCGCCAGTTACCGGTCAGTTAAGTTTGTTTCACCCAGTATACTGTGGCTAAAGTCTGATCAGACGTTTACTATTTTATCCGGTCGCCAATTACCAGTCATGGGAGCATTTTATTATCCGGTCGCCAGTTACCGGTCAGTTTCAGTGCAGGGGCCACTTGCGTATACCATAATCTCACCAGGAAAATTATTACAGGCTATTTCAGTACAGGGCTCCAAGGAGCAAACATTTTTACCATGATATTTTCAGTTCAGTTATGCACGTATTATAATTAATCATGACACGACCCTTTTACGATATGCCTCATGACACGACATTTTTATTCCATGAAATCTTACTATAGTATTTACTCGTTATTTACGATATATGCATGTTGAGTCTTTAGACTCACTAGACTTGACTGTTGTAGGTTCTGATGATGCCGGGGCCGAGGGCGGGGACCAGTGAGCAGGCTCGAGTCGGTAGTAGTAGGACCCGAGGACCTCAGTTCAGCATTTATTTTAAATTGATGGCTCAAACGTTTTAATTATTGTTGGAAAAACTTTTTACTGTTATTTCAAAAATGTTAATTCTTCCGCTGCCACATTGAACATCAAACTTTATTTAAAAGTTCATTTATGAAGGAGGCAATTATAATTATTTAAAAAGAAAAATTTTAAATTTTTCGCAAATTTACAAGTAAGGATTTTAGGCCTTTACAGATGGTATAAGAGCGGTGGTTCTGTATAGGGTTGTATTACTACTGACCACGAGAAGCTCACGAAGTCACCTCTTCGGTCTGTAAGTTTATATTTACGCATTTTCTTTAAAGCATGAATTATTTTCTTAACGGCATGATTTCATGAAGCATTTTATGTCCAGATTCATTTTATTTGTTCAGTATTTAAATTTAAATAAATTATGGGATTATTCATGTTAGTTACGTATGGTTTATGTATGGAACAGTATGCCCCCTAGACGCACCCTTGAGCGCCCTACTGAGGATGAGCCTCGCCGAGAGGGCAGAGAGGAGCCGAGGCAGGAGAGAGACTTACCACCTCAACCTCCACCGGACATGAATGCCCAGATGTTAGCTGGGATGACTCAGTTCTTCGCACAGTTTGCGGGGAACAGGGCCCAAGGCTGTCTACGAAAGATTAATGAAGATGCGTCCGAAAGAGTTTTCTGGGACGTCTGACCGCATGATTGCTGAGGGCTGGATCAAGTCCCTCGAGGTTATCTTCGAGTTCATGGAGCTTGGAGCTGCAGACAGAGTCCGATGTGCCACATACTTATTCGGAGGAGATGCCCACTTATGATGGGAAGGAGCATCGGTGGCCCTGAACATGGCTACGCTGAGTTGGGTACGCTTCACGGAGGTGTTCTACTCCAAATACTTTGCTGAGGAAGTGTGCACCAGGTTGACCACTGAGTTTTTGAGCTTGAGGCAAGGAGATATGACTGTTACGGAGTTCATCCGTAAGTTCGAGAGGGGTTGTAATTTTGTACCCCTGATCGCAAACGATGCTAGAGCCAAGATGATGCATTTTCTGGTGGGTCTACGGCCGATCTTGCGCCGTGATGTTAGGGTGTCTGACCCCACTTCTTATGAGGTCGCTGTCTCCAAAGCCCTAGCCGCACAGCAGGATCAGCGTGATATCGAGAGAGATCGCTTGGGAAAGCGACCAACCCAGGTACCGCACCGCCCTCCTCCTCAGCAGCATCAGTAGCACAACAAGAGGCCATTTCACGGGCCGCCTAGAAACAGAGGCCAGCAGCAGCAGCAGCAGCAGCGGGGACGCCCAGCCCCGAGGGCTCCTGATTTCCCAGTCTGTCATAAGTGTTCACGTCGCCATCCTGGAGCATGTTTGTACGGCTCAGGATAGTGTTATAGGTGTGGTAGTCCAGACCACTTATTTCTGCAGTGCCCTCAAAGGAACCTGCCTACCCAGGGGAGAGTGTTTGCTCTCCATGCGACGGAGACGAACCCCGATACTATGCTGATGACAGGTACCTTAAGCTTTGAGTCTGCATTTGGAACTTAATGTTTTGGGTTAATATTTTGAACATAGAATTGCGTTAGGATTGCATGCTCTACTTTGTAATATTTTGGAAATTTAAGTTAGAAGAACTTCAACCTTTGCATGTCTATAAGTTTAGTCTTTGTAACTATTGGGTTCAACTAAGAGTTCCGATCTTTCAGGAAGAATTTTTATATCCGGTTTCGCTACGAAGGCCTTGAAAGATTCAGGGGCCACTCACTCATTCATTTCAGAGGTCTTTGCTAATTTCCTCAAAGTTAAGACCATTGGGCTAGATATAGCCTATTCCGTAGTACTGCCGTCTGGCGAGGAGATGGCAGCCACCAGTGTGATCCGAGACATAGATCTTGAGCTCCATGGCAACCTTGTTTATGCGGATCTGATCGTACTGCCGATGCCAGAGTTTGACATTATACTAGGTATGGATTGGCTACTGCGGAACAGAGTTTTGATTGACTTCCAGCGGAGATCTGTTCTAGTCCGACCGCCTGGAATGACGCAGTTCTTATTTGAGCCTGAGAGGTACTTTCCTCTACCACGTATTATTCCATATGTTCAGGTTAGGAAGCTCATGCATAGAGGGTATCGGGCGTTTCTAGCAACCTTTGTATCTGTCCCCGAGGCACCCAGTCAGTCAGCCTCAGATGTTCCAATTTTTAGAGACTTCTTAGATGTTTTTCCTGAGGACGTCTCTTGTATGCCACCTGAGAGAGAGGTGGAGTTTTCCATAGAGCTTATGCCAAGTACGGCTCCGATCTCAAAAGCACCGTACCGTCTTGCACCGACAGAGATGGCAGAGCTTAAGAAGCATATTCAGGAACTTCTTGACAAGGAGTTCATTCGCCCTAGTTTCTCACCTTGGGGCGCGCCAGTCTTGTTTGTTAAGAAGAAAGATGGCACGATGAGGCTTTGTATTGACTATCGGGAGTTGAACAGGGTTACAGTGAAGAATAAATACCCACTTCCGAGGATTGAGGATCTGTTTGACCAGTTGCAGGGAGCTTCGATTTTCTCTAAGATAGATATGCGTTCTGATTATCACCAGTTGAAGGTGAGAGATGCTGATGTTTCAAAGACAGCTTTCAGGACTCGTTATGGTCACTACGAGTTTCTTGTGATGCCGTTCGGTTTGAAGAATGCACCAGCGATCTTCATGGATCTCATTAATCGCGTATTTCAGCTCTACCTCAACTAGTTTGTGATAGTATTCATAGATGACATTCTCGTCTACTCCATGAATCGGGAGGATCACAGCAGGCATCTGGACACAGTGCTGTAGACATTGTAAAAGCACAAATTAATCGCAAAATTCAGTAAATGCGAATTCTGGTTAGAGAAGGTGGCGTTCTTAGGTCACATTGTATCCAGCAGTGGTATTGAGGTAGACCCAGCGAAAGTTGCAGCAGTCAGAGATTGGGTTGTGCCGCAAAATGCACCAGAGATCCGCAGTTTTCTTGGCTTAGCAGGATATTATCGGAAGTTAATGAGTGATTCTCTTCGATTGCAGTTCCACTCACAGCACTGACCAAGAAGAATGTGAAATTTTTTTGGAGCGAGGAGTGTCAGAAGAGCTTCGATACTTTGAAGCAAGCTCTTATCTCAGCACCAGTTTTGGCCGTGCGGTTAGGGCCCGGTGAGTTTGTTCTGTATACCGATGCTTCGAAGCTCGGTCTTGGCGCAATATTGATGCAGCATGGGAAGGTGATAGCTTATGCTTCTAGACAGTTGAAGACTCATGAGAAGAACTACCCTACCCATGATCTAGAGTTGGCCGCAGTAGTTTTTGCCTTGAAGATTTGGAGGCATTATCTGTATGGAGAGAAGTGCCAGATCTTTACCGACCACAAGAGCCTCAAGTATTTCTTTACGCAGAAGGAGCTGAACATGCGTCAGATGCGTTGGTTGGAGCTTGTGAAGGATTATGACTGTGACATTAGCTACCACCCGGGTAAAGCTAATGTAGTTGCGGATGCATTGAGCAGAAAAGTCACAGTGATGGCTCATTTGACAGTGTCAAGACCTCTTCAGATTGAGATGCAGAGGTTTGATCTTGAGACTTATCCTCAAGGTAGAGTTCCCCGTCTATCTACCTTGACAATTCAGTCTTCTCTTCTGGACCGTATTCGCAGTGGTCAGTCATCAGATGAGCAGTTAGAAAAGTGGAAGCAGAGGGATGAGGCCAAAGGCAGTGTATTGTATTCAGCCAGTGATGGTATTGTGAGATACCGAGACAGGATATGGGATCCTAGCAGTGATTCTATCTGAGCAGATATCTTATCAGAAGCCCATACGTCGCCGTACTCTATTCATCCAGGGAGTACGAAGATGTACAAGGATCTGCAGCTATTGTATTGGTGGCCAGGGATTAAGAAGGATATCAGGCAATTTGTGTCCGAGTGTCTGACTTGCCAATTAGTGAAAGCGGAGCATCAGAGACCAGCAGGTTTGCTCAAGCCTCTCCCTATTCCCGAATGGAAGTGGGAGAATGTTACCATGGACTTTGTGACCGGATTGCCGAGGTCAGTCAGAGGATCGAATGCTATCTGCGTGATTGTAGATCGTCTTACCAAGTCAGCGCACTTCTTTCCTATTAAGACGACTTTCACCATGGTTCAGTATGCAGAACTGTATATCCAAGAGATAGTCCGACTCCATGGTATTCCAGTTTCTATCGTATCTGACAGAGATCCTAGATTCACTTCCTCATTTTGGAAGAGTTTGCATTCGACTATGGGTACGAAGTTGCTGTTTAGCACAGCTTTCCATCCGCAGACAGATGGGCAGTCAGAGCGAGTCATTCAGATTTTAGAGGATCTTTTCCGTGCTTGCGTCATTGATTTCTCAGGGAGTTGGGAGTCGAACTTGCCATTGGTTGAGTTCACCTACAACAACAGCTTCCAGTCTTCCATTTGTATGGCTCCGTATGAAGCACTATATGGCCGCAAGTGTAGATCTCTTGTTCATTGGGATGAAGTAGGAGAGAGAGCAGAGTTGGGTCCAGATATTATTCAGGAGACTGTCGATGTAGTAGCCCGGATCCGTGATAGAATGAGGACTGCTCTGAGTCGACAGAAGAGTTATGCCGATCAGCGGAGGAGAGATTTAGAGTTTGCTGTCGGCGACCATGTCTTTGTGAAGGTCACACCTATGAAGGGTGTCATGAGATTTGGCAAGAAAGGGAAGCTCAGTTCGAGATTCATTGGACCATTTGAGATCCTCGACAGAGTTGGGACGCTAGCTTATCGTGTGGCTCTTCCGCCGAATCTGGCCGGAGTACACAATGTGTTCCACGTCTCCATGCTGAGGAAGTACATGGCGAACCCTTCGCATGTCCTGAACTTTGAGCCGTTGCAGCTTACTCCGAACCTATCTTATGAGGAGAGGCCAGTGCAGATCCTAGACAGGCAGGAGAAGAAGCTTCGGAACAAGCTGGTTAAGCGAGTCAAAGTCAGATGGCTCAACCATTTAGAGGAGGAAGCTACATGGGAGTCTGAGTCGGAGATGAGAGATCGTTACCCCGAGTTATTCGGCGAGTTTTAATTTCGAGGACGAAATTTCTTTTAAGGGGGGAAGGATTGTAGAACCCGTAACTTAGACTACGTATAAACCATGCATAATTCTAGTATTTAAATTAAAATGATTTTTGTTGCATGCGTATTTAAAGTGCCTTTCTTTAAAGTTAATTATTTCATTTCAGTAGTTTTATTTTTATTCTTTTAGTTATTTCAGTGAGGCCGGACTGGAGTTGGAGCTTTGAGATAGAATTTAAGATTTAGAAAACATTTCCGGAATTTATTTTAGCTAGCAAGTAAGTTCATTTAAGTTAAAAAGGAAGTTTGAGGATTTAATTTAATTACTTGAGGTGAGTAGGAAAATAAGCTCATTTGAGTTACTTAATTAAAGGATTAATTCAATAAATTAATTAAGGGATAGATAAGGCTCTTAAGGTATTAATATTTAGTAACTAAACAATTTCTCCCCTTCATTTTATTGTATTTTCGGCCCCTTAATAGATTAAGCATTACCATGCCAACTCATCACCCTTTTGACCCATTCTTTTTTGGTGTTAACATGCTAATCTTTCTTTTATGATTAGTCCACCTTAATTAATTAATTATTGAGCATTATCCTAGTCTAGAAATCTTAAGATTTCGGCCCCCACCTTCTAGAGCCATCCATCAACTCATTTGATATCAAACAACAATTCAAAATTCAAAATAAGGGAGACTTGGTCTTGAGTTGCCCCTTATATTTTGCACCCACTTCCCTCACTCCCCTAACCATCTTCCCCTCTCCCTAAGCTCGAATTTCAGAGTCATTTTAGAGGAAAAAATCGTGAGGTGCTAAGGGAAAACAAGAGAGAAAAATTCAGAATCAAGCTAAGTAGCAAAGCGCTCCACCTCCTCCGCGCCGGATCGTCTCTTCTTTTCGTTTTTCTTTCAAACGAAACCAGGCATGCATATATTCTTCCTTGACTCTTCAATAAAGTCATACTATCATATTTTTATGTTTCATGATCCCCCTTTCATGTAAAAACCGAAATACATCATCATTTTCAGAAAAGAACTACATGCAGAATTTCGGCCCCTTTCTTTTCAAGCTTCACAGTTTTCTTTGATGTTGTGGTTTCAGGCATTGGTTCGGTTCCAAGCTCCCAAGGCAACATCTAGACATGTTCTAGGATGGATTAGGATCACTTTAGTCCATTGTTTCAGCCCCCATGCGTGCTGGAAATTCGAAAATGACAGCAACTCCATTTGTGTTCGAAAATCTGATGTTGTGGTCATAAGGGAATAGATCGGATCTTGGCTGCCCTAGGGGCCTATAGCCATGATTAGATCACTTCCCTAGCATGTCTAAGACGTGACTAAGTCGCCCTTTTTGTGGCTTGGTCCATAGTTAATCGGTTTTTATATCAAACGCAAGAACAGCCCCTCCCCTTCTCGGCCCCTTTGATTTTGACAGCATGTGTTGGTTCGAGTATGGTGGAATGGTGTGGATCTTGGTTGGCCTAAAGCCCTTAGCCACGGTTCACACCATGCCCCAAGATGTCTAGGTCGTGCCATGGTCAATCAAATGACCAATGAAACGAGACGAGATAGCAAGCGAAGCACACACCACACACGCACGCATGAGTGTCCTCGGTAGGAGTTTTTGGTTGGTTGCTGGAATGGTGAGGATTGTGTCTGGCCTAGGGCCCCTAGACATGGTTCAAATCATTCCTTGGGATGTTGGTAAGAGGTGTTGGTCGGAGGCTCAAGCCCCAATGGCCATTAGCCTCGCAAACGACGCAAGCAAACCAAGCATAGCTGCTGTATTTTTGGACAGCAACTTGCTGTGACGGTTCAGTGGCTCGTTCGAGTTCTCGGTCGGCTTTTAGCCTATGGCCTTGGACTGAACAGTGACTCATTGAGTTAGGAAGGTCATGTTTTTGACCGTTTGTAATTCGGTTCATTTTTGAGGTCGTACGAGAATTTACGGTGCGATGTGCCAAATTGACTCTCGAAAGAGCGTTTCTTGTTTTGGCCTCCATTCACCTAGATTTCGGCCCTCACCATTTTAGGAGCATTATTTTATCATTTTAGGCGTATTTTAATCATGACTACATGATGGTTCAGTGTTGGTTCGGGTTGGTTCGGAGTCATGATTAAATACGAAGTTGGTAGGCGTAATTGTAATATTTTAGAATGTTATTGCATAGTTTGGTCTCATAAATCAATTGCATATTTTTCATGACATATTTAGGTTGCAGCGAGCCTGGGAGTGATCTAATCCAAGCAGTAGATTATTACAGGATATTTAATTGTGCCATTTAATTACATTACGTGCATAAATATATTAAATGTTCATTTTTGAGATTATGCGATATTGCTTGTGGCCATTTCACTATCATGGGATTATTGCTAAATCCGGTCGCCAGTTACCGGTCCGGTCGCCAGTTACCGGTCAGTTGAGTTTGTTTCACCCATTATACTGTGGCTACAGTCTGATCAGACGTTTACTATTTTATCCGGTCGCCAAATACCGGTCATGGGAGCATTTTATTATCCGGTCGTCAGTTACCGGTCAGTTTCAGTGCAGGGGCCACTTGCGTATACCATAATCTCACCAGGAAAATTATTACAGGCTATTTCAGTACAGGGCTCCAAGGAGCAAACATTTTTACCATGATATTTTCAGTTCAGTTATGCACGTATTATAATTAATCATGACACGACCCTTTTACGATATGCCTCATGACACGACATTTTTATTCCATGAAATCTTACTATAGTATTTACTTGTTATTTACGATATATGCATGTTGAGTCTTTAGACTCACTAGACTTGACTATTGTAGGTTCTGATGATGCCGGGGCCGAGGGCGGGGACCAGTGAGCAGGCTCGAGTCGGCAGTAGTAGGACCCGAGGACCTCAGTTCAGCATTTATTTTTAATTGATGGCTCAAACTTTTTAATTATTGTTGGAAAAAAATTTTACTGTTATTTCAAAAATGTTAATTCTTCCGCTGCCACATTGAACATCAAACTTTATTTATAAGTTCATTTATGAAGGAGGCCATTTTAATTATTTAAAAAGAAAAATTTTAAATTTTTCGCAAATTTACAAGTAAGGATTTTAGGCCTTTACAAGACACCTCACGCATATGCGCGCCCTCACGCCGCGCATATGCGCGGGGTTTTCTGCCCAATTCGCGCATGGCTCGCGCATCACGTCGCCCATGTGCGCGAATGGCACACCCTCACACCTACTTTGCGTGCCTTTTCTCGTCTTTTCCAGTCTAATCCTTTACGTCTATAATCACATCGATTATCCCCAAATCATTTCAGATTACGGTAATCAAATTCTCGGGCCTTACACAAGGCATGACATGCTTTTGGGAAAAACATAACAACTTTTTCCACAACCAGGAAAACTCTCCCTTCTCTCCCTTAGACCATATGGCCGAAATTTTCATGCTAATTCTCCCAATTTTGCTTCTTCAATTGTTGAAGATTGCACACACTTCTCAAATAAAAATGCTCTAATTTTTCTAGTGCCAAATTAGAGTGGATCTATCTTGTTAGTGGTGGACCTAATTTGAAGAAAGGAGTCCAAAAGAAAGGTGAAGCTTGTAGATTGTCTTGCCATTCAAGAGCTAAGGTGTTTACACCTTAGTTGGAGCCAACAATCAATCTTTGAGATTGATAGGTATATTTTCTAAACACACTATGAATGTCATATTTTGTGTTATGTAAATGTTACACACTAGTACATGAGGTGCCCGAAAATTTTATGTTAGAAAATGTCATTTTCGAAAATTTTGTTGCTTCCGTTGCGAATTAGGGCACCATAAAATCGATTCCTTTCAAGTGGTATCATGAGCTAAGGGAATTAGTTTTTGTAGCATATACATGATATTATATTGAGGTCGATTTCTAATCGCATGAGATGATTTGTTGCAACGAATTCAAGGCCGAATTGGGGTGGGTTTTGGGCAACAAGTTGTTGCCCATTTCGGGCAGCGCTGCCCGAACAGCCCCTATCTTTTAAAAAAAAAAAATTTTTTGCATGTTGGCCGGAATCCGGCGACGGCGATGACGGCTAGGGTTTTCAAAAGGTGTTTTGAAATATCAAAGTATCATGGGCCTTGAGTTGTTGGGCCATTAGATGGCTAACATATTTGTGAATTTAAATGGGCCAAAATGTTTTTGTTGAAAATGATTTTTTGGGCCCTTAAGTTTAAATTTACAAAAGTTGCAAATATTTTCTCCTGAAATAAATAATTGAAGTTGGACTTTAATTATTTATAGTAAATGGTGATTTACAAGAAATTCGGTTATAAATAAATTAATTAGAAAGTAGACAAAGGTGTTTGTATACTTTGTTATTTTAGTTTATAATCGTGGCGGTTAGTGAAACGATCAAGATATATAATAATGGATCAATTAATTATTGTGATAATTAATTGATGGTGTATGATATGTGATATAATGCATGAAGGATGATCAAAAGCCCAAGCCCAATTTGCTAGGTGTATGCTAGGATATTTTGTGTTGAATAATTGTAATAATTATCATTTTATAAAGTGGGCTTGGTTTATGGCCCGTTCCCACCTCCATGAGATGTATCCCTATTTGCCATGAATATTTATTTGTAAATATTAGAATAGTGGAAGATCAAGATTGGAAGATGGTGGCCATGATGATTATGAAGATTGAAGACATGTAAATATTGGAAGCTAATGTAATAATTGCATTTGCATCCCATACATTTCCCTAGGATTGGACCTAGGCCCGTGTTTAGCTCACACGGGCCATTAGTATTAGGGCGATTGATCATCCTTGTTTGTTTACTGTTTATAATATATGCATTATATGTTATAAATAATGAGTATGTGCGTTATTATTATGATAATAACAAAGTTGCATGCATCAGGCAAACATACAATCAAACATGGCGAGCTTTTAAATAAAATTAATGATGAGACCTTTCAAAAATTAAAAACACTCATTTTGAATAAGATTCAAAATTAATATCAAGCCCGAAAAGGGGAATTATATATTTGTTTATAATTTCCATGTCTTCCATCGACAATGGGTGCATGATGAACGCTACCCGTACTCGGGGCTCGGCTCATATTATTGGGGGGGCCCTGGGTGCCGGAAAGCTGTGACATCCATTAACATGGTGATGTGAACTACGTGGAACTCCCATGATTTCGGCTCATATTATTGGGGGAACTCATGGCGACCGTCCATTAAGGTTCAACATCAATGGGTAAGGCTTGACACGTGAAGATGAACGACGTCATATTATTGGGTCCTAATCAAACGTGAGACAAAAGTTTACGTAGAGAGTTGCATGGAGATGGAATTGGAAAATACCTTTTAGGAATTGTGATTGGCTGATATTATTCGGGATCATAATTCGCTAATTGGACCTTACGTACCAACTGAGGAAAGGAGTTTCCCGTTTTCACTAGAGGGTAGTGAAAGATGTCAAAACAGTGGGAGTAAACATTTATAAAGTAAAAGTCCATACTTTATATCTTTCTAAATATTTTAAAATAGTCATTAAAATTTATCTGTTATACTTTTCAGTACAATTTTTGACAATGTCTTCGATTCGCAATCCGCTATCTGCAATACTCGACAAACACGTATTAACAGGACCTAACTACCTCAATTGGCTAAGAAACCTAAAAATTGTCTTGAATTCGGAAAGGATAGCATATACACTGACTAAGTCGCGCCCTGTTGAGGCTCCGACTGACTGCACTCCTGAGGAATTGCAGACTTACAAGGAATGGTGTGACCATGACTTGAAAGTCGAGTGTTATATGCCGGCTTCCATGAATGATAAGAAGTCGGTTCTTTATGTGGATTCTTCATTTGGTACGAAGATTGGTCCACATGGGAAGAGAAAGAAGCGTTCTTTCCAACGTCCCAAGAAGAACGTGCCCTTGAAGAGGCAATCTCCGAGTCCTGTTGTGGCAGCCACACCAGTAAAGGCTGAAAAGGCTGTTGATGTTTGTCATCACTGCAAGAAGCCTGGACATTGAAGGCGTAATTGCAGGGAATATCTTGCCCAAAAGAATTCTGGAAACGGTATGTTCTATATTGAAGTAAACATTTCAATTAACTCTACTTCTTGGGTATTGGATACCGGTTGTGACTGACATCTCTGTAATGAGTTACAAGTGATGGGAAGAAGTAGAAGGCTTAGTGAAGGTGAGACCTTCTTGAGAATGGGCAATGGAGCAAGAGTTGCTGCCAAGGCCGTAGGAGATGTTTACTTATTTTTGAACAATGATTTTAAGTTGATTTTAAGAGATGTTTTGTTTGTACCTGATTTGGTGAAAAACATTGTTTCCATTTCTATGCTAGATAAAGATGGATATTCTTGTTTATTTAGCAAAGGTGTTTGCAACATTTACAAGAATAAATGTTTAACTGGTACTGGAGAACTTGAAAAACGATCTCTATAACTTAAAATTGAAAGATATTCCACTATAAAATGTACAAGCTATAACAACAACAAACAAGCGTAAACAAGATACTCTAAATTCGGCACAATTATGGCATGCTCGATTAGGACATATTTTCCTAAGAAGGATGAACAAGATAGTGGGAGTGGGCATGTTTGATATGTCTTATATTAATTCTCTCACGACTTGTGAATCCTGTCTAAAAGGAAAGATGACCAAGATTCCCTTTAAGGGCCATGTGGAGCGAGCCAAAGGGTTATTGGATTTGATCCATACCGATGTGTGCGGTCCGCTTAGCATCACCACTAAGCATGGACATGCCTACTTCATCACCTTTACCGATGACTTTTCGAGGTATGGGTATGTTTATTTGATGAAATACAAGTCTGAAGCCTTTGAAAGGTTCAAAGAATTCAGAAGTGAAGTAGAGAAGCAATTGGGACGAAGCATCAAGACACTTCGATCGGATCGAGGTGGTGAGTACTTGAGTGCCGAGTTCCAAGAGTATCTTTGGGAGAATGGGATTCTCTCGCAGTGGACTCCACCCGCTACACCATAGCTGAATGGTGTTTCGGAGCGTCGTAACCGGAATTTGATGGACATGGTTCGGTCTATGATGGGGTTCACGGAGTTGCCGCCATCCTTTTGAGGATATGCGCTTGAGACAGCGGCACTGTTGTTGAACAATGTCCATTCAAAGGCAGTTGACTAGACACCATATGAGATATGGATGGGTAAGCCTCCCAAATATTCTTATCTTAGAATATGGGGGTGCCCTGCTTATGTGAAGCAAATAGTGGGAGATAAATTGGATAGTCGATCCATTTTATGCTACTTTATGGGATATCCAAAGAATTCAGTTGGATACTACTTCTATCATCCCCAAAAAACAAAAGTGTTTGTTTCTAGGAATGCAACCTTTTTGGAAAAGGAATTTCTATTGGATAGAAAAGGGGAGATGATAGAACTTGATGAGGTTCGAGAGACACCCACAATTATAGAACCCACACCAGAAGAGCCAAGAGAGGAGATACAAGCTCCTAGAAGATCCGAGAGAGTCTCGAGACCACCTAAGAGGTATGGTCTGCTTCTTGAAGAGGGCCATGATTATCCTAACCATGGATGTGATCCAAGAACCTTCAAGGAAGCGTTATCTGATGCCGATTCATCCAAGTGCCTTGAAGCAATGGAATCTGAGATGAATTCCATGCATTCGAACCAAGTGTGGAATCTCGTGGATCTACCTGAGGGAATTGTTCCCATAGGGTGTAAATGGATTTAAAAGAGGAAACATGGGACGGATGGGAAGGTATTGACCTTCAAGGCGCGATTGGTAGCAAAATGATATACTAAAAGACCAGGAGTTGACTTTGAGGAAACCTTTTCTCCAGTTGCAATGTTCAAGTCTATAAGGATATTGCTAGCCATAGTTGCATGGTATGACTATGAGATATGGCAGATGGAAGTCAAGACAGCCTTTCTTAATGGGGATATTAAGGAAGAGATTTACATGTCTCAACCTGAATGGTTTACATCTGTCGGAAGTGAGCATATGGTATGCAAACTTCAGAGATCTATTTATGGTCTAAAGCAGGCATCTAGGAGTTGGAACCTTAGATTCGACAGTACAATCAAAGAGTTTGGTTTTGCTAAGAATCCTGAGGAACCCTGTGTGTATGAGAAGGTCAGTGAGAGTGTTGTGACATTCCTGGTGCTGTATGTTGATGACATTCTACTCATTGGGAATGATGTAGTAATGTTGCAATCAACTAAGATATGGTTAGCGAGTAAGTTCTCGATGCAGGACTTGGGTGAAGCATCTTTTGTATTGGGAATACAGATCTATAGAGATAGATCAAAAAGATTGCTTGGTCTCACCCAGTCCACATACATTGATACCATCGTGAAGCGGTTCTCGATGGATGAGTCCAAGAGAGGACATCTACCAATGTGTCATGACGTGTCCCTATCCAAGTCTATGTCTCCCAAGACTGATGCAGAGATAGCGGCGAAGACAAGCATTCCTTATGCATCTGCGGTTGGTAGCATCATGTATGGGATGATATCTACACGTCCTGACGTGGCTTTTGCACTAAGTGTAGTGAGTAGATATCAATCCAACCCTGGTCTTCCACACTGAAAAGCTGTGAAAGACATCCTCAAGTATTTGAGAAGGACAAATAAGTTGTTCTTGGTTTATGGGGGTGGAGAACTGAAATTGGAAGGTTATACCGACTCTAGCTTCCAAAGCGATATCGATGACATGAAGTCAACCTCTGGGTTTGTATTCATGCTCAATGGTGCTGTTGTCTCTTGGAAGGGTTCCAAGCTAGACAGTACTACGGATTCCAGTACAGAGGCCTAATACATTGCTGCATCAGATGCAGAAAAAGGAGGCTGTTTGGATACGGAATTTCGTCCAAGAGTTCGGCGTCATTCTTAATAGAGTTGCTCCTGTCCCGGTGTTGTGTGACAACATGGGAGCAATAGCTCAAGCAAAGGAGCCAAGGTCTCATCAGAAGTCCAAACATGTATTGAGAAAGTACCACATCCTCCGGGAGATCATGGAAAGAGGAGATGTCTCGATTGACAAAGTCGGCTCCGCAGATAATGTTGCCGATCCACTAACTAAGCCTTTACCTGGACCATTATTCGAGTAGCATCGCGTATTGATGGGTTTGAAGCATATGGATAGTTGTCTCTAGTGCAAGTGGGAGATTGTTAGAGTAGGTGCCCGTCGAGCCAAGTGTTGGCCGAGTGTTTACAATGAAACTCTATGTATAAACAATCTTTATTTTAATAATATTTGAAATTATTATTGGCACATCTTTATCTGTATACCCATGCTAGTTGCATAGATAAAGCCCTTGAATATACAAATAATAGAAAGAATATGAGATGCTCATATGATGAGTATCATGAAACTCATATTTGGAATACTGTATATTCTAAACACTTCCTAGTCGATTCAGCCGCCGCTAAGAAGGATATAGGTCGCTCGAGTTCGAGACTAGTATCTGCGATGTGAGTACCATGTTTCATTGGTAGGGGACATTGTGATGTCCGAGCATGCAGATAGGTGCTCCTGGTAGAGTGCACTGAACAACCCTCCATAAAGGACTTTCCAAGTGGTTCTCACTTATCGAGTAGAAAAGTCCTAGTTTATGGTTGTACACCATTAGTCCTTATGACCCGGGACAACATTGAGACTCTATGTGCTAGCACTACACTTTGACTTGTTTACCGACTCTCAAGGGGTAATCAAGTGGCAAGGTTGGGTGTTCTGTCGAAACATATAGGAGTCGATGCATTGTAGTCGGGGATTCACCGCTTACCTTCGGGTATGGATATCCTATGTGTATGTAGTGTGAAATCTCTGATAAGATTATGGTGGTAATTATGAAAGGGGTTTCATAGATTACACCATAGATGCAACTACAACATGACACATAGTATCGATTCATTGACAACTCTCGATATACCAATGGTTGTTGAATCGGTCGGGATATATGAGTTGAAGGGACCGTACTATACGCTAACCATAATTGAATGGTTCTTGCAGGCACTATCATTTGATACCTAGGGAATCATGTAAGCGATGCTGCTAGGCGTTTAACATGATTGGTTGGGTACTATCAGACTTGAGTTCTGACGTTCTTGTTATCAAGGAGTTGATAAGTAAGAATGGAGCAATTGGGGTATGCTCATATAAGGACATGTTTAGTCCGAACCACATGGAGATGTGAACCCACGGCTAGTTGTATCAATGAACCATTGAGGGTCACACAAGTGCTAACTTTTTAGATCTCGTTGAGAAGTAAAATAGTTCAATGTGTTGAACGGCTTATAAAGGAGTTTATAGTTCCTAAATTAAAAGTTGGCCAAACGAGTAATGTATTTGAAAATTGTGATTTTCATATACATTATTATGGACTAAATTAAATTAATTCAAGTATTGAATTAATTATACACTAGTGGACCTAGTAGAGTCCAAATAATTAAATTAATTCAAGTGTTGGATTAATTAAACAACATTGGGCTTTGTAGAGCCCAATTAGAAATAATTATTAAACTAGTAGCTTTAGTAAAATCAAGTAAGGTTTAATTGGTCTCAAATTTGTTTTAGACAATTAAATTAGAGTCCATGAGCCTTGTAATTGTTACAAGCCCAAATAGAATGTGCATGGGGAGGTGAAGAGTTGGGAGACAACTTTTTCCATGTCCAAGGCATGGCATGCTTTTGGGACAACACAACAACTTTTTCCACAACCAAGAAAACTCTCTCTTCTCTCCCTTAGACCATATGGCCGAAATTTTCATGCTAATTCTCCCAATTTTGCTTCTTCAATTGTTGAAGATTGCACACACTTCTCAAAGAAAAATACACTAATTTTTCTAGTGCAAAATTAGAGTGGATCTATCTTGTTAGTGGTGGACCTTATTTGAAGAAAGGAGTCCAAAAGAAAGGTGAAGCTTGTAGATTGTCTTGCCATTCAAGAGCTAAGGTGTTTACACCTTAGTTGGAGCCAACAATCAATCTTTGAGATTGATAGGTATATTTTCTAAACACAGTATGAATGTCATATTTTGTGTTTTGTATATGTTACACACTAGTACATGAGGTGCTCGAAAATTTTATGTTAGAAAATGTCATTTTCGAAAATTTTGTTGCTTCCGTTGCGAATTTGGGCACCATAAAATCAATCCCTTTCAGTGATATGGTCCCACTTCCATTCTGGTACCTTAAGGCTATGCAAAAGACCTCCTGGTCGCTTTCTTTCTGCTTTCACTTGTTGACAATTTGTGGGGGCCCGTGCTCCTGATTAATCTTTAATGAAAAAACAACCAGGATTTATTAATGTAAACAGCGAAATCGATTAAAAATTTTTCTTTTGGGCCAATAGAAATTTCGACATGACTTTCCCGTAAGTAGGACATCCCAAAAATTTCCAAACCACACAAACAACATTTATATACTCGAAATAAAGTCATAACATCAATTCACAACCCTACAGCCGCACTGGCCAGGACTAAACACATATAGAGCCGGCAAGGCTCGATCACACAACTATCAATACAAAACATCGTAAAAATAACAGTACAGCTACACGGGGCATCTCCCCGGTAAATGTATAACTCCATAATATAGTATATATATATCTGGGAACTCTCAACCATGACTCGACGATTGGGCACCACTACCTGACGCTCCACCAGACGCGTCAAATCCTCCTGGATAACCTGCTATGGCATCAAAAACAACCACAGCATAAAAAGAAACGAGTGGTCGGGCCCCAGTACGACAAACCAGTAATATTACGACAAATATAACTGACATGAAATAAAATCAAGTAAAATGCAATGAAATGCAATGCAATGCGTGTCGGTAACAACAAAATAATGGATACCAAAGCGGAGTCCAAATGAAACGCATCAGCAACAAGAATAGTGGCCACCCGTGCCAGGACTGCAGCAACGTAATATCATGCCGCCGCTCATCCATGCACGAAGCATCGAGGGTACGGGAGCGACCCGTTTAGCCCTCATGCAAGTCACCAGGAGTGCTAATCCTACTCACCCACTCCATCGATGACGCAACAACTCGATAGATCAATATCAATAGCAATCAAAGGATTCAAGGCTCAAAATACTATGCCACAATAGTATCAACTCAAATAAATGCGTGAATGCAATCACGTATTCACAGAAACACATAAGGCACGCCACAACTCATTACAAAGTACTTAACGTCATTTCACATCATATAGACGTCATAATAAAACAGTTCATGCGTACCACAACTGACTTTAATTTACCACAAAATATCCTAAATCCTCAAGAAATTCCGGTAAATGCCAACTTAGACAAATCACTTGAATATTAATTTAAATGGTCTTATCATCATCTAAAAATTCCAGAACCATTTAAATTCACTAAAAATCCAATTTCAACAATTTAGGCATTTTAAATTTCTAAATTCTCAATATTCGACTAAAATACCTAAAATCAATTATTTCTATTTTATAGTCGCAAAATATTCTTTTTAGCTTTAAATGACGCTAAACTAATATTTAAGCGACTGCGATAAATTCTAGGTTCACCATACTATACCTCCAACTTGCACAATTCTGGAACCAACAACAATAACCCAATAATTAATCAATAATGATACATTATTTGAGTCGAAATTGATTTAAATTCACGTGGGCAACAATTCGCACCGAGATAGCTTGTAATCCGAACAACAGTGGCTAAAATCAAGCCTACACCGAAGCTCACCGGCAACAGGCGGCAAACTCGCCGGAGAAGATGACCTGGATTACGCAGAAAAACGAAGCCGACGGGTTGTTCTCGAAAATTTGCAAAAGTGGTACCAAAAGTAAGCTTACGACATAAGGAACAAAACCCCTCAATCAATTTTTAGTTTTGAGCGGCGGAATACGACGATTTCAACGGCGAAGCCGGCGGCGTTTTTCGTCGGGTTTTCGGAAATCACGATTTCACCTAGCAAGAGTGGTATCAGTGGATAGCTCTCGTTGAGAGGATTCCGAATATATATTTACTTTAATTTTTTTATCGCCGGTGTGGCCACAATCGACGAAAGAAGATTTGAAATTGAAAAAGAAGAAGTATACAGTGTTCGGTCGATGGAGAGAGAAGAAGATTCAGGATTTTCATTTCATTTTTTTTATTTAACTTATTTCTAAATGGGCTGGGCTTTGGGGTTTCGTTTGGGCTGGACTCTCACATTCTCCCCTACTAATAAAAGATTTTGTCCTCGAAATCTAGTATACACAATTTATACAAAAGTGGTTTACAAACATTTACCACTGATAGTACATTGGGAAATCAGAATACATGGAATAATTTATTAAATTTTCAAACAAATGAGGCCAATCCTGACGCATCTTAGCCTCTAATTCCCATGTAGCTTCTTCTCTCCCATGTCTACTCCATTGCACCATAACCAGTGGAATCGTCTTATTCCTAAGTTGCTTTTCTTTACGATCAAGAATTTGCACTGGATGCTCATCATAGCTAAGGGAACTATCCAACTCCACCTCATCAGTCCTCAAGACATGAGAAGGATCCGGCTCGTACTTTCGTAACATAGATACATGAAACACATCATGTATCGCAGACAAACTCTGTGGTAAGTCCAAACGATAAGCCAAAGTGCCAATCCTCTCAACAATCGCATATGGACCAATATAACGCGGAGCTAGCTTCCCTTTGCGCCCAAATCTCATAGTACCACGAAACGGTGATACTTTCAAGAAAACCTGATCGCCAACCTGAAATTCTAAAGGCTTACGCCTTTTATTAGCATAGTTGGCTTGACGATCCTGTGCTGCTTTCATTCTTTTTCTAATCATTTCAACCTTCTCTTTCATTTTTCTTGTATAAATTCTGGCATTGACATCTGTCTTTCTCCTACATCTTCCCAGAATATCGGAGATCTACATTTTCTACCGTACAAGGCTTCAAATGGTGCCATTCCGATGGTTGCTTGGAAGCTGTTATTGTAAGAGAACTCAACAAGTGACAATGATTCCTGCCAACCACCCCTGAAATCCATCACGACTGCTCGCAACATGTCCTCGAGTGTCTGAATGGTCCTCTCAGACTGACCATCTGTCTGTGGGTGATATGCAGTACTCATCGCCAACTTTGAACCCAATGCTGATTGCAAACTACCCCAAAACTTCGAAGCAAACCTGGGATCACGATCTGATACTATGGTTACAGGCACACCATGCAATCTCACCACATGATCGATGTACATTTTTGCCATTTTCTTATAAGTACAAGTACGATCATAAGGATTAAAATGGGCTGATTTAGACAAACTATCAACAATCACCCAAATCGCATCACAACCACGATTAGAACGAGGTAGGTGTGTCAAAAAATCCATAGCAATGTGCTCCCAATTCCACTGTGGCACTTCAAGACTATGTAAGATACCACCAGGTCTCATTCTCTCAGCTTTAACCTGTTGGCACGTCAAACATCCAGCCACAAAGTCAGAAATCTCTTTCTTCATACTTTCCCACCAGTAATAGGATTTCAAGATATGATACATCTTTCTGATTCCAGGATGAACAATGTGTCGACTACAATGAGCTTCTCGAAGTATAGCCTCTTTTAAGTCTATCAAATTTGGAACCACAAGTCTACCATTATAGCGTAGACATCCATCAGAAGCAACACTGAACTTGTCTGATTGACCTGTCTGAGTCAATTCTTTCAATCTATGAACATGTGGATCAGTTCTCTGTGCTGCTTTGATTTTAGAAACAATCTGTGGTTCAACTTGTATAGATGAAACTATAAAGTAGTCGCCCTTAGACTGATAAGTCCATCCTGAAGTACCCAAATGCTCATGAACCTTTGAAATAGTCAAAGATGCCAACATTTTAGGCTGAACCTTTCTGCTCAAAGCATCTGCAACTTGATTCATTCGCCCTGGTTGGTACTGAATCTCACAATCAAAGCCCTTAAGTAATTCCAACCATCGATGCTGTCTCATATTCAAGTCGGACTGTGTGAAAAGATACTTCAGACTCTTGTGATCAGAATAAATCACAAACTGTTCTCCATACAGATAGTGACGTCATATCTTCAATGCAAACACAATGGCAGCTAACTCCAAATCATGAACTGGATATCGAGTCTCATGTGGCTTCAACTGACGAGATGCATACGCAATCACTCGTCCATTTTGCATCAAAACACAACCCAGTCCATTTAGGGAAGCATCTGTACAGACAACAAATCCACCTGAGCCTGAAGGCAAAGCTAGCACTGGTGATGTGGTCAATTTTTCTTTCAAAGTCCGAAAACTAGACTCACATTCTGCAGTCCATACAAAACATCGATCTTACTGTGTCAACTGGGTCATAGGCCTAGCTATTCTAGAAAATCCCTCAATGAAAAAACGCCTGTAATACCCAGCTAATCCCAAAAAGCTTCGAATCTCAGACACATTGGTTGGTTTAGGCCAATTGATAACAACTTCAACTTTACTAGGATCAACAGATACTCCTTGTGCAGATATAACATGGCCTAAAAATAAAACTCTGTCCATCCAAAACTCACACTTAGAAAATTTGGCATACAATTGCGCTTCTCTGAGTGTTTGGAGAACTAATTTCAAATGTTCTTCGTGTTGTTTCTTTGATCTGGAATAAATCAAGATGTCATCAATAAAGACGATAACAAATTT